>NC_089260.1:81742564-81914149 GCF_963930625.1 Muntiacus reevesi | reverse complement strand
CGTGATTCCCATGTGATTCCCACGTGACTAACACGTGATTCCCAGGGGACTCCCAAATGATTGTCACGTGATTCCCACGTGATTCCCACGTGATTCACACGTGATTCACATGTAATTCCATCGTGATTGACACGTGATTCCCACATGATTCCCACGTTATTGACACGTGATTTGAACCTGATTCCCACGTGATTACCGCGTGATTCCAATATGATTCCCACGTGAGTCCCACGTGATTCCCACGTGATTGACGCGTGATTACCACTTGATTCCCACGTGATTCCATCATGATTCCCACCTGATTCCCATGGGATTGAAACGTGTTTCCCACGTGATTGACACGTGATTCCCACGTGATTCAAAAGTGATTCCCACGTGATTCCAATGTGATTGACACGTGATTCCCAAATGATTCCCTTGTGATACACATGTGATGCCCACGTGATTGACACGTGATTCCCACATGATTCCCACGTGATTGATACGTTATTCCCACGTGATTCCTACGTGATTACCACGTGATTCCCACGTTATTCCCACGTGACTCCCATGTGATTCCCACGTGATTTACGCATGATTCCCACGTGATTCCCACGTGATTCCCACGTGATTCCCACGTGATTCCCACGTGATTGACACGTGATTCCCACCTTATTCCCACGTGATTCCCACGGGATTGACTCGTGATTCCCACGTGATTCCCACGTGATTGATATGTCATTCCCACGTGATTCCCACGTGTTTGACAAGTGATTCCCACGTGATTCCCACATGATTCCCACGTGATTCCCAAATGATTCCCACGTGATGTCCACGTGATGCCCACGTGATTGACACGTGATACCCACATGATTCCCACGTGATTCAAACGTGATTCCAGCGTGATTCCCACGTGATTTGCGCGTGATTCCCATGTGATTCCCACGTGACTCCCACGTGATTCCCACGTGATAGACACGTGATTCCCACGTGATTCCCACGTGACAACAACGTGATTCCCACGTAATTGACATGTGATTCCTATGTGATTCCCACGTGATTGACTCGTGATTCCCATATCATTCCCACGTGATTCCAACATGATTGACACGTGATTCCCACGTGATTCCCACGTGATTGACACGTGATTCCCACGTGATTGACACGTGATTGACACGTGATTGACACGTGATTCCCACGTGATTCAAAAGTGATTCCGACGTGATTCCAACGTGATTTACAAGTGATTCCCAAATGATTCCCGTGTGATACCCATGTGATGCCCACCTGATTGACACGTGATTCCTGCGTGATTCCCTCGTGATTGACACGTTATTCCCACGTGATTCCTACGTGATTACCACGTGATTCCCACGTTATTCCCAAGTGACTCCCATGTGATTCCCACGTGATTGACGCATGATTCCCACGTGACTCCCACGTGATTGACGCATTATTCCCACGTGATTCCCAAGTGATTCCCACGTGATTCCCACGGGATTGACACGTGATTCCCACGTGATTGACACATGATTCCCACGTGACTCCAACGTGATTCCCACGTAATTGTCATGTGATTCCCACGTGATTCCCACGTGATTTACTCGTGATTCCCATATGATTCCCACGTGATTCCAACGTGATTGACACGTAATTCCCACGTGATTCCCACGTGATTGACACGTGATTTCCATGTGATTCCCACTTGATTCTCACATGATTGACAATTGATTGACATGTGATTCCCACGTGAATCCCACGTGATTCCCATGTGATTCCCACGTGATTGACACGTGATTCCCACCTTATTCCCACGTGATTCCCAAGGGATTGAAATATCATTCCCACGTGATTGCCACGTGATTCAAACTTGATTGACATGTGTTTCCCACGTGATTGACACGTGATTCCCACGTAATTCCCACGTGATTCCCACGAGATTCCCACGTGATTCCCACGTGATTCCCACGTGATTGGCACGAGATTCCCACATGATTGGCACGAGATTCCGACGTAATTCCCACGTGATTCCCACGTGATTGACACGTAATTCCCACGTGACTCCCACGTGATTGACGCGTGAATCCCACGTGATTCCCACGTGATTCCTACGTGATTGGCACGAGATTCCGACGTAATTCCCACGTGATTCCACGTGATTGACACGTAATTCCCACGTGTTTCCCACGTGATTGACGCGTGAATCCCACGTGATTCCCACATGATTGACATGTGATTCCCACGTGATTCCCACGTGATTCTCACGTAATTCCCACGTGATTGACACGTGATTCCCATGTGATTGTCACGTGATTCCCATATGATTCCCAAGAGATTGACACGTGATTCCCACGTGCTTCCCACGTGATTCCCACGTTATTCCCTAGTGATTGACACATGATTCCAACGTGATTCCCAAGTGATTCCCTCGTGATTGACACGTGATTCACACGTGATTCAAAAGTGATTCCCACGTGATTCCAACGTGATTGACACGTGATTCCCAAATGATTCCCGTGTGATACCCATGTGATGCCCACGTGATTGACACGTGATTCCTACGTGATTCCCTCGTGATTGACACGTGATTCCCACATGATTCCCACGTGATTGACACGTTATTCCCACGTGATTCCTACTTGATTACCACGTGATTCCCACTTTATTCCCACGTGACTCCCATGTGATTCCCACGTGATTGATGCATAATTCCCACGTGATTCCCAAGTGATTCCTACGTGATTCCCACGTGATTGACACGTGATTCCCAACTTATTCCCACGTGATTCCCACGGGATTGACTCATGATTCCCACGTGATTCCCACGTGATTGACACGTGATGTCAACGTGATTCCCACTTGATTCTCACTTGACTGACACGTGATTGACACGTGATTCCCACATGATTCCCACGTGATTCCCAAATGATTCCCACGTGTTGTCCACGTGATGCCCACGTGATTGACACGTGATTCCCACATGATTCCCACGTGATTGAAACGTGATTCCAGCGTGATTCCCACGTGATTGGCGCGTGATTCCCATGTGATTCCCACGTGACTCCCACGTGATTCCCACGTGATAGACATGTGATTCCCACGTGATTCCCACGTGACAACAACGTGATTCCCACGTAATTGACATGTGATTCCTACGTGATTCCCACGTGATTGACTCGTGATTCCCATATGATTCCCACGTGATTCCAACATGATTGACACGTGATTCCCACGAGATTCCCACGTGATTGACACGTGATTCCCACGTGATTGACACGTGATTCACACGTGATTGAAACGTGATTCCCACGTGATTCAAAAGTGATTCCGACTTGATTTCAACGTGATTTACAAGTGATTCCCAAATGATTCCCGTGTGATACCCATGTGATGCCCACCTGACTGACACGTGATTCCTATGTGATTCCCTCATGAATGACACGTTATTCCCACGTGATTCCTACGTGATTACCACGTGATTCCCACGTGATTCCCAAGTGATTCCCACGTGATTCCCACGTGATTCCCACATGATTCCCACATGATTGACACATGATTCCCACGTGGCTCCAACGTGATTCCCACGTAATTGTCATGTGATTCCCACGTGATTCCCACGTGATTGACTCGTGATTCCCATATGATTCCCACGTGATTCCAACGTGATTTCCACATGATTCCCACTTGATTCTCACATGATTGACACGTGATTGACACGTGATTCCCACGTGAATCCCACGTGATTCCCATGTGATTCCCACGTGATTGACACGTGATTCCCACCTTATTCCCACTTGATTCCCAAGGGATTGAAATGTCATTCCCACATGATTGCCACTTAATTCAAACTTGATTGACACATGTTTCCCACGTGACTGACACGTGATTCCCACGTAATTCCCACGTGATTCCCACGAGATTCCCACGTGATTCCCACGTGATTCCCACGTGATTGGCATGAGATTCCGACGTAATTCCCACGTGATTCCTCCGTGATTGACACGTAATTCCCATGTGACTCCCACGTGATCGACACGTGATTCCCACGTGATTCCCACGTGATTCCCACGTGATTGGCACGAGATTCCGACGTAATTCCCACGTCATTCCCACGTGATTGACACGTAATTCCCACGTGTTTCACACGTGATTGACGAATCATTTCCACATGATTCCCACGTGATTGACACGTGATTCCCACGTGATTATCACGTGATTCTCACATAATTCCCACGTGATTGACACGTGATTCCCACGTGATTATCACGTGATTCCCATGTGATTCCCAAGAGATTGATACGTGATTCCCTCGTGCTTCCCACGTGATTCCCACGTTATTCCCAAGTGATTGACACATGATTCCAACGTGATTCCCAAGTGATTCCCTCGTGATTGACACGTGATTCCCCCGTGATTCAAGAGTGATTCCCACGTGATTCCAACGTGATTGACACGTGATTCCCAAATGATTCCCGTGTGATACCAATGTGATGCCCACGTGATTGACACGTGATTCCTACGTGATTCCCTCGTGATTGACACGTGATTCCCAAATGATTCCCACGTGATTGACACGTTATTCCCACGTGATTCCTACTTGATTACCACGTGATTCCCACATTATTCCCACGTGACTCCCATGTGATTCCCACGTGATTGACGCATGATTCCCACGTGATTCCCACGTGATTCCCACCTGATTCCCACGTGATTGACACGTGATTCCCACTTGATTCCCACGTGATTACCACGTGACACCCACATTATTCCCACGTGACTCCCATGTGATTCACACGTGATTGATGCATGATTCCCACGTGATTCCCACGTGATTGACACGTGATTCCCACGTGATTCGCTCGTGATTGACACGTGATTCCCACGTGATAGACGCATGATCACCAATTGATTCCCACGTGATTCCATCGTGATTGACACGTGATTCCCACATGATTCCCACGTCATTGACATGTGATTCCCACTTGATTCCCACGTGATTCCCACTTAATTCCCACGTGATTCCCACGTGACTCCCACATGATTCCCACGTGATTGACGCATGATTCCCTCGTGATTCCCACGTGATTGACACGTGATTCCCACGTGATTATCACGTGATTCCCATGTGATTCCCAAGTGATTGACACGTGATTCCCACGTGCTTCCCACGTGATTCCCACGTTATTCCCAAGTGATTGACACATGACTCCAACGTGATTCCCAAGTGATTCCCACGTGATTGACACGTGATTCCCACGTGATTGACACGTGATTCCCACGTGATTCCTACGTGATTGACACGTCATTCCCACGTGATTCCCATGTGATTCCCACGTGACTAACACGTGATTCCCAGGGGACTCCCAAATGATTGTCACGTGATTCCCACGTGATTCCCACGTGATTCACACGTGATTCACATGTAATTCCATCGTGATTGACACGTGATTCCCACATGATTCCCACGTTATTGACACGTGATTCGAACCTGATTCCCACGTGATTACCGCGTGATTCCCATATGATTCCCACGTGAGTCCCACGTGATTCCCACGTGATTGACGCGTGATTACCACTTGATTCCCACGTGATTCCATCATGATTCCCACCTGATTCCCATGGGATTGAAACGTGTTTCCCACGTGATTGACACGTGATTCCCACGTGATTCAAAAGTGATTCCCACGTGATTCCAATGTGATTGACACGTGATTCCCAAATGATTCCCTTGTGATACCCATGTGATGCCCACGTGATTGACACGTGATTCCCACATGATTCCCACGTGATTGACACGTTATTCCCACGTGATTCCTACGTGATTACCACGTGATTCCCACGTTATTCCCACGTGACTCCCATGTGATTCCCACGTGATTTACGCATGATTCCCACGTGAATCCCACGTGATTCCCACATGATTCCCACGTGATTGACACGTGATTCCCACCTTATTCCCACGTGATTCCCACGGGATTGACTCGTGATTCCCACGTGATTCCCACGTGATTGATATGTCATTCCCACGTGATTCCCACGTGATTGACAAGTGATTCCCACGTGATTCCCACATGATTCCCACGTGATTCCCAAATGATTCCCACGTGATGTCCACGTGATGCCCACGTGATTGACACGTGATACCCACATGATTCCCACGTGATTCAAACGTGATTCCAGCGTGATTCCCACGTGATTTGCGCGTGATTCCCATGTGATTCCCACGTGACTCCCACGTGATTCCCACGTGATAGACACGTGATTCCCACGTGATTCCCATGTGAAAACAACGTGATTCCCACGTGATTGACACGTGATTCCCAACTTATTCCCACGTGATTCCCACGGGATTGACTCATGATTCCCACGTGATTCCCACGTGATTGACACGTGATGTCAACGTGATTCCCACTTGATTCTCACATGACTGACACGTGATTGACACGTGATTCCCACATGATTCCCACGTGATTCCCAAATGATTCCCACCTGTTGTCCACGTGATGCCCACGTGATTGACACGTGATTCCCACATGATTCCCACGTGATTGAAACGTGATTCCAGCGTGATTCCCACGTGATTGGCGCGTGATTCCCATGTGATTCCCAAGTGATTGAAACCTTATTCCCACGTGATTCCCAAGGGATTGAAATGTCATTCCCACGTGATTGCCACGTGATTCAAACTTGATTGACATGTGATTCCCACGTGATTGACACGTGATTCCCACGTGATTCCCACGTGATTCCCACGTGATTCCCACGTGATTGGCACGAGATTCCGACGTAATTCCCACGTGATTCCCACGTGATTGACACATGATTCCCACGTGGCTCCAACGTGATTCCCACGTAATTGTCATGTGATTCCCACGTGATTCCCACGTGATTGACTCGTGATTCCCATATGATTCCCACGTGATTCCAACGTGATTTCCACATGATTCCCACTTGATTCTCACATGATTGACACGTGATTGACACGTGATTCCCACGTGAATCCCACGTGATTCCCATGTGATTCCCACGTGATTGACACGTGATTCCCACCTTATTCCCACTTGATTCCCAAGGGATTGAAATGTCATTCCCACATGATTGCCACTTAATTCAAACTTGATTGACACATGTTTCCCACGTGACTGACACGTGATTCCCACGTAATTCCCACGTGATTCCCACGAGATTCCCACGTGATTCCCACGTGATTCCCACGTGATTGGCATGAGATTCCGACGTAATTCCCACGTGATTCCTCCGTGATTGACACGTAATTCCCATGTGACTCCCACGTGATCGACACGTGATTCCCACGTGATTCCCACGTGATTCCCACGTGATTCCCACATGATTGACACATGATTCCCACGTGGCTCCAACGTGATTCCCACGTAATTGTCATGTGATTCCCACGTGATTCCCACGTGATTGACTCGTGATTCCCATATGATTCCCACGTGATTCCAACGTGATTTCCACATGATTCCCACTTGATTCTCACATGATTGACACGTGATTGACACGTGATTCCCACGTGAATCCCACGTGATTCCCATGTGATTCCCACGTGATTGACACGTGATTCCCACCTTATTCCCACTTGATTCCCAAGGGATTGAAATGTCATTCCCACATGATTGCCACTTAATTCAAACTTGATTGACACATGTTTCCCACGTGACTGACACGTGATTCCCACGTAATTCCCACGTGATTCCCACGAGATTCCCACGTGATTCCCACGTGATTCCCACGTGATTGGCATGAGATTCCGACGTAATTCCCACGTGATTCCTCCGTGATTGACACGTAATTCCCATGTGACTCCCACGTGATCGACACGTGATTCCCACGTGATTCCCACGTGATTCCCACGTGATTGGCACGAGATTCCGACGTAATTCCCACGTCATTCCCACGTGATTGACACGTAATTCCCACGTGTTTCACACGTGATTGACGAATCATTTCCACATGATTCCCACGTGATTGACACGTGATTCCCACGTGATTATCACGTGATTCTCACATAATTCCCACGTGATTGACACGTGATTCCCACGTGATTATCACGTGATTCCCATGTGATTCCCAAGAGATTGATACGTGATTCCCACGTGCTTCCCACGTGATTCCCACGTTATTCCCAAGTGATTGACACATGATTCCAACGTGATTCCCAAGTGATTCCCTCGTGATTGACACGTGATTCCCCCGTGATTCAAGAGTGATTCCCACGTGATTCCAACGTGATTGACACGTGATTCCCAAATGATTCCCGTGTGATACCAATGTGATGCCCACGTGATTGACACGTGATTCCTACGTGATTCCCTCGTGATTGACACGTGATTCCCAAATGATTCCCACGTGATTGACACGTTATTCCCACGTGATTCCTACTTGATTACCACGTGATTCCCACATTATTCCCACGTGACTCCCATGTGATTCCCACGTGATTGACGCATGATTCCCACGTGATTCCCACGTGATTCCCACCTGATTCCCACGTGATTGACACGTGATTCCCACTTGATTCCCACGTGATTACCACGTGACACCCACATTATTCCCACGTGACTCCCATGTGATTCACACGTGATTGATGCATGATTCCCACGTGATTCCCACGTGATTGGCACGAGATTCCGACGTAATTCCCACGTGATTCCCACGTGATTGACACATGATTCCCACGTGGCTCCAACGTGATTCCCACGTAATTGTCATGTGATTCCCACGTGATTCCCACGTGATTGACTCGTGATTCCCATATGATTCCCACGTGATTCCAACGTGATTTCCACATGATTCCCACTTGATTCTCACATGATTGACACGTGATTGACACGTGATTCCCACGTGAATCCCACGTGATTCCCATGTGATTCCCACGTGATTGACACGTGATTCCCACCTTATTCCCACTTGATTCCCAAGGGATTGAAATGTCATTCCCACATGATTGCCACTTAATTCAAACTTGATTGACACATGTTTCCCACGTGACTGACACGTGATTCCCACGTAATTCCCACGTGATTCCCACGAGATTCCCACGTGATTCCCACGTGATTCCCACGTGATTGGCATGAGATTCCGACGTAATTCCCACGTGATTCCTCCGTGATTGACACGTAATTCCCATGTGACTCCCACGTGATCGACACGTGATTCCCACGTGATTCCCACGTGATTCCCACGTGATTCCCACATGATTGACACATGATTCCCACGTGGCTCCAACGTGATTCCCACGTAATTGTCATGTGATTCCCACGTGATTCCCACGTGATTGACTCGTGATTCCCATATGATTCCCACGTGATTCCAACGTGATTTCCACATGATTCCCACTTGATTCTCACATGATTGACACGTGATTGACACGTGATTCCCACGTGAATCCCACGTGATTCCCATGTGATTCCCACGTGATTGACACGTGATTCCCACCTTATTCCCACTTGATTCCCAAGGGATTGAAATGTCATTCCCACATGATTGCCACTTAATTCAAACTTGATTGACACATGTTTCCCACGTGACTGACACGTGATTCCCACGTAATTCCCACGTGATTCCCACGAGATTCCCACGTGATTCCCACGTGATTCCCACGTGATTGGCATGAGATTCCGACGTAATTCCCACGTGATTCCTCCGTGATTGACACGTAATTCCCATGTGACTCCCACGTGATCGACACGTGATTCCCACGTGATTCCCACGTGATTCCCACGTGATTGGCACGAGATTCCGACGTAATTCCCACGTCATTCCCACGTGATTGACACGTAATTCCCACGTGTTTCACACGTGATTGACGAATCATTTCCACATGATTCCCACGTGATTGACACGTGATTCCCACGTGATTATCACGTGATTCTCACATAATTCCCACGTGATTGACACGTGATTCCCACGTGATTATCACGTGATTCCCATGTGATTCCCAAGAGATTGATACGTGATTCCCACGTGCTTCCCACGTGATTCCCACGTTATTCCCAAGTGATTGACACATGATTCCAACGTGATTCCCAAGTGATTCCCTCGTGATTGACACGTGATTCCCCCGTGATTCAAGAGTGATTCCCACGTGATTCCAACGTGATTGACACGTGATTCCCAAATGATTCCCGTGTGATACCAATGTGATGCCCACGTGATTGACACGTGATTCCTACGTGATTCCCTCGTGATTGACACGTGATTCCCAAATGATTCCCACGTGATTGACACGTTATTCCCACGTGATTCCTACTTGATTACCACGTGATTCCCACATTATTCCCACGTGACTCCCATGTGATTCCCACGTGATTGACGCATGATTCCCACGTGATTCCCACGTGATTCCCACCTGATTCCCACGTGATTGACACGTGATTCCCACTTGATTCCCACGTGATTACCACGTGACACCCACATTATTCCCACGTGACTCCCATGTGATTCACACGTGATTGATGCATGATTCCCACGTGATTCCCACGTGATTGACACGTGATTCCCACGTGATTCGCTCGTGATTGACACGTGATTCCCACGTGATAGACGCATGATCACCAATTGATTCCCACGTGATTCCATCGTGATTGACACGTGATTCCCACATGATTCCCACGTCATTGACATGTGATTCCCACTTGATTCCCACGTGATTCCCACTTAATTCCCACGTGATTCCCACGTGACTCCCACATGATTCCCACGTGATTGACGCATGATTCCCTCGTGATTCCCACGTGATTGACACGTGATTCCCACGTGATTATCACGTGATTCCCATGTGATTCCCAAGTGATTGACACGTGATTCCCACGTGCTTCCCACGTGATTCCCACGTTATTCCCAAGTGATTGACACATGACTCCAACGTGATTCCCAAGTGATTCCCACGTGATTGACACGTGATTCCCACGTGATTGACACGTGATTCCCACGTGATTCCTACGTGATTGACACGTCATTCCCACGTGATTCCCATGTGATTCCCACGTGACTAACACGTGATTCCCAGGGGACTCCCAAATGATTGTCACGTGATTCCCACGTGATTCCCACGTGATTCACACGTGATTCACATGTAATTCCATCGTGATTGACACGTGATTCCCACATGATTCCCACGTTATTGACACGTGATTCGAACCTGATTCCCACGTGATTACCGCGTGATTCCCATATGATTCCCACGTGAGTCCCACGTGATTCCCACGTGATTGACGCGTGATTACCACTTGATTCCCACGTGATTCCATCATGATTCCCACCTGATTCCCATGGGATTGAAACGTGTTTCCCACGTGATTGACACGTGATTCCCACGTGATTCAAAAGTGATTCCCACGTGATTCCAATGTGATTGACACGTGATTCCCAAATGATTCCCTTGTGATACCCATGTGATGCCCACGTGATTGACACGTGATTCCCACATGATTCCCACGTGATTGACACGTTATTCCCACGTGATTCCTACGTGATTACCACGTGATTCCCACGTTATTCCCACGTGACTCCCATGTGATTCCCACGTGATTTACGCATGATTCCCACGTGAATCCCACGTGATTCCCACATGATTCCCACGTGATTGACACGTGATTCCCACCTTATTCCCACGTGATTCCCACGGGATTGACTCGTGATTCCCACGTGATTCCCACGTGATTGATATGTCATTCCCACGTGATTCCCACGTGATTGACAAGTGATTCCCACGTGATTCCCACATGATTCCCACGTGATTCCCAAATGATTCCCACGTGATGTCCACGTGATGCCCACGTGATTGACACGTGATACCCACATGATTCCCACGTGATTCAAACGTGATTCCAGCGTGATTCCCATGTGATTCCCACGTGACTCCCACGTGATTCCCACGTGATAGACACGTGATTCCCACGTGATTCCCACGTGACAACAACGTGATTCCCACGTGATTGACACGTGATTCCCAACTTATTCCCACGTGATTCCCACGGGATTGACTCATGATTCCCACGTGATTCCCACGTGATTGACACGTGATGTCAACGTGATTCCCACTTGATTCTCACATGACTGACACGTGATTGACACGTGATTCCCACATGATTCCCACGTGATTCCCAAATGATTCCCACCTGTTGTCCACGTGATGCCCACGTGATTGACACGTGATTCCCACATGATTCCCACGTGATTGAAACGTGATTCCAGCGTGATTCCCACGTGATTGGCGCGTGATTCCCATGTGATTCCCAAGTGATTGAAACCTTATTCCCACGTGATTCCCAAGGGATTGAAATGTCATTCCCACGTGATTGCCACGTGATTCAAACTTGATTGACATGTGATTCCCACGTGATTGACACGTGATTCCCACGTGATTCCCACGTGATTCCCACGTGATTCCCACGTGATTGGCACGAGATTCCGACGTAATTCCCACGTGATTCCCACGTGATTGACACGTAATTCCAACGTGTTTCCCACGTGATTGACGCATGATTCCCACGTGATTCCCACGTGATTGACACGTGATTCCCACGTGATTCCCACGTGATTCTCACGTAATTCCCACGTGATTGACACGTGATTCCCACGTGATTATCACGTGATTCCCATGTGATTCCCAAGAGATTGACACGTGATTCCCACGTGCTTCCCATGTGATTCCCACGTTATTCCCAAGTGATTGACACATGATTCCAACGTGATTCCCAAGTGATTCCCTCGTGATTGACACGTGATTCCCACGTGATTTAAAAGTGATTCCAACATGATTGACACGTGATTCCCAAATGATTCCGGTGTGATACCCATGTGATGCCCACGATATTGACACGTGATTCCTACGTGATTCCCTCGTGATTGACACGTGATTCCCACATGATTCCCACGTGATTGACACGTTATTCCCACGTGATTCCTACTTGATTACCACGTGATTCCCACATTATTCCCACGTGACTCCCATGTGATTCCCACGTGATTGATGCATGATTCCCACGTGATTCCCAAGTGATTCCTACGTGATTCCCACATGATTGACACGTGATTCCCACCTTATTCCCACGTGACTCCCACGGGATTGACTCATGATTCCCACGTGATTCCCACTTGATTGACACGTGATGTTCACGTGATTCCCACTTGACTCTCACATGACTGACACGTGATTGACACGTGATTCACACGTGAATCCCACGTGATACCCATGTGTTTCCCACGTGATTGACACGTGATTCCCGCCTTATTCCCACGTGATTCTCAAGGGATTGAAATGTCATTCCCACGTGATTGCCACGTGATTCAAACTTGATTGACATGTGATTCCCACGTGATTGACACGTGATTCCCACGTAATTCCCTCGTGATTCCACGAGATTCCCACGTGATTCCCACGTGATTCCCACGTGATTCTCACGTGATTCCCACGTGATTCCCACGTGATTCCCACGTGATTGACACGTAATTCCCACGTGATTCCCACGTGATTGACGCATGATTCCCACATGATTCCCACGTGATTGACACGTGATTCCAACGTGATTCTCACGTAATTCCCACGTGATTCCCACGTGATTCCCACGTGATTCCCACGTGATTCCCACGTGATTCAAACTTGATTGACATGTGATTCCCACGTGATTGACACGTGATTCCCACGTAATTCCCTCGTGATACCCACGAGATTCCCACGTGATTCCCACGTGATTCCCACGTGATTGGGACGAAATTCCCACGTGATTGGCACGAGATTCCGATGTAATTCCCACGTTATTCCCACGTGATTGACACGTAATTCCCACGTGATTCCCACGTGATTGACACGTGATTCCCACGTGATTCCCACGTGATTCCCACTTGATTCCCACGTGATTCTCACGTGATTCCCACGTGATTCCCACGTGATTCCCACGTGATTGACACGTAATTCCCACGTGATTACCACGTGATTGACGCATGATTCCCACATGATTCCCACGTGATTGACACGTGATTCCAACGTGATTCTCACGTAATTCCCAAGTGATTGACACGTGATTCCCACGTGATTATCACGTGATTCCCATGTGATTCCCAAGTGATTGACACGTGATTCCCACGTGCTTCCCATGTGATTCCCACGTTATTCCCAAGTGATTGACACATGATTCCAACGTGATTCCCAAGTGATTCCCACGTGATTGACACGTGATTCCCACGTGATTGACACGTGATTCCCACGTGATTCCTACGTGATTGACACGTCATTCCCACGTGATTCCCATGTGATTCCCACGTGATTAACACGTGATTCCTGGGTGATTCCCAAATGATTGTCACGTGATTCCCACGTGATTCCCACGTGATTCACACGTGATTCACACGCAATTCCATCGTGATTTACACGTGATTCCCACATGATTCCCACATTATTGACACGTGTTTCGAACGTGATTCCCACGTGATTACCACGTGATTCCCCCGTGATTGACACGTGATTCCCACGTGATTTACACGTGATTCCCCCGTGATTGACACGTGATTCCCACGTGATTCCCACGTGATTTCTATGGATTGACACGTGATTCCCACGTGATTCCCACGTGATTCCCAAATGATTGTCACGTGATTCCCACGTGATTAACACGTGATTCCCAAATGATTGTCACGTGATTCCCACGTGATTACCACGTGATTCCCACATGATTCCCACGTGACTGACATGTGATTCCCACATGATTCCCAAGTGATTTACACGTGATTCCTACGTGATTGACACGTGATACCCACGTGATTCCCACGGGATTCCTATGGGATTGACACGTGATTCCCACGTTATTCCCACGTGATTCCCACGTGATTGACACGTGATTCCCACGTGATTCCCACGTGATTCCCATATGATTCCAACGTGAATGACACGTGATTCCCAAATGATTCCCACGTGATGCCAACGTGTTTGACACGTCATTCCCACGTGATTCCAACTTGATTGACACGAGATTCCCATGTGATTTCCACGTGATTAAATGTGATTCCCACGATATTCCCACGTGATTGATAAGTGATTCCCAAGTGATTCCCACGTGATTCCCACGTGATTGGCACGAGATTCCCACATGATTGGCACGAGATTCCGACGTAATTCCCACGTGATTCCCACGTGATTGACACGTAATTCCCACGTGACTCCCACGTGATTGACACGTGATTCCCACGTGATTCCCACGTGATTCCCACGTGATTGGCACGAGATTCCGACGTAATTCCCACGTGATTCCCACGTGATTGACACATAATTCCCACGTGCTTCCCACGTGATTGACGAATGATTCCCACGTGATTCCCACGTGATTGACACGTGATTCCCACGTGATTCCCACGTGATTCTCACGTAATTCCCACGTGATTGACACGTGATTCCCACGTGATTATCACGTGATTCCCATGTGATTCCCAAGAGATTGATACGTGATTCCCACGTGCTTCCCACGTGATTCCCACGTTATTCCCAATTGATTGACACATGATTCCAACGTGATTCCCAAGTGATTCCCTCGTGATTGACACATGATTCCCACGTGATTCAAAAGTGATTCCCACGTGATTCCAACGTGATTGACACGTGATTCCCAAATGATTCCCGTGTGATACCCATGTGATGCCCACGTGATTGACTCGTGATTCCTACGTGATTCCCACGTGATTGACGCATGATTCCCATGTGATTCCCACGTGATTGACACGTGATTCCCAAGTGATTCCCACGTGATTCCCACGTGATTCCTACGGGATTGACACGTGATTCCCACGTGATTCCCAAGTGATTGACACGTGTTTCCCACGTGATTCCGACGTGACTCCAACGTGATTCCCACGTAATTGACATGTGATTCCTACGTGATTCCCACGTGATTGACTCGTGATTCCCATATGATTCCCACGTGATTCCAACGTGATTGACACGTGATTCCCACGTGATTGACACGTGATTTCCACGTGATTCCCTCTTGATTCTCACATGATTGACACGTGATTTACACGTGATTCCCACGTGAATCCCATGTGATTCCCATGTGATTCCCACGTGATTGACACGTGATTATCACCTTATTCCCACATGATACCCAAGGGATTGAAATGTCATTCCCACGTGATTGCCACGTGATTCCCACGTGATTGACATCTGATTCCCACGTGATTGACACGTGATTCCCACGTAATTCCCACGTGATTCCCACGTGATTCCTACGTGATTCCCACGGGATTGACACGTGATTCCCACGTGATTGACACGTGATTGCCACGTGATTCCCACGTGATTGACACGTGATTCCCACCTTATTCCCACGTGATTCCCAAGGGATTGAAATGTCATTCTCATCTGATTGCCACGTGATTCCCACGTGATTGACATGTGATTCCCACGTAATTGACATGTGATTCCCACGTGATTCCCACGTGATTGACTCGTGATTCTCATATGATTCACATGTGATTCTCATATGATTGACAGGTGATTGACACGTGATTCCAACGAGAATCCCACGTGATTCCATGTGATTCTCACGTGATTCCCACGGGATTGACACGTGATTCCCACGTGATACCCAAGATTTTCCCACATGATTGACACGTGATTCCCACGTGATTGACACGTGATTCCCACATGATTCGCACATGATTCCCACGTGATTCCCACGTGATTCCCACCTGATTCCCACGGGATTGAAACGTGTTTTCCACATGATTGACACCTGATTCCCACGTGATTCAAAAGTGATTCGCACGTGATTCCAACGTGATTGACACGAGATTCCCAAATGATTCCCTTGTGATACCCATGTGATGCCCACGTGATTGACACGTGATTACTACGTGATTCCCTCGTGATTGACACGTGATTCCCACATGATTCCCAAGTGATTGACACGTTATTCCCACGTGATTCCTACGTGATTACCACGTGATTCCCCCGTTATTCCCACGTGACTCCCATGTGATTCCCACGTGATTGACGCATGATTCCCACGTGATTCCCACGGAATTCACACGTGATTCCTACGGGATTGACACGTGATTCCCACGTGATTCTTATGGAATTGACACGTGATTCCCACGTGATTCCCACGTGATTCCCTCGTGATTGACACGTTATTCCCACGTGATTCCCACGTGATTCCCATATGATTCCAACGAGATTGACACGTGATTTCCAAATGATTCCCACGTGATGCCCATGTGATTGACACGTCATTCCCACGTGATTCCAACTTGATTGACACGAGATTCCCATGTGATTTCCATGTGATTAAATGTGATTCCCTCGTGATTCCATCATGATTGACACGTGATTCCCACATGACTCCCACGTGATTGTCACCTGATACCCACGTGATTCCCACGTGATTCCCACGTGATACCCACGTGACTCCTACGTGACTCCCACGTGATTCCCACGTGATTGGCGCATGATTCCCACGTGATTCCCACGTGATTGACACGTGATTCCCACGTGATTCTCACGTGATTCCTCTGGGATTGACACGTGATTCCCACGTGACTCCCACGTGATTCCCACGTGATTGGCGCATGATTATCACGTGATTCCACGTGTTTAACACGTGATTCCCACGTGATTCCCATGTGATTGACACGTGATTCCCACGTGATTCCCACGTGTTTCCACGTGATTGACCCATGATACCCACGTGATTCCGACGTGATTCCATCGTGATTGACACGTGAATCTCACGTGAATGACAGGAGATTCTCACGTGATTCCCACGTGATTCCACCATGATTGACACGTGATTTCCACGTGATTCCCATGTGATTACCACCTGATTTCCACGAGATTGCCACGTGACTGCAATGTGATTCCCACATGATTGACGCATGATTCCCATGTGATTCCCACGTGATTCCCACGTGGTTCACACGTGATTCCCACGTGATTCCCACGTGATTCCCACGTGATTGACACGTGATTCCCACGTGATTCCCATGTGATTGATATGTAATTCCCACGTGATTCCCACGTGATTCCTACGTGATTCCCAAGTGGTTCCCAAGTGATTGACACGTGATTCCAATGTGATTACCACGTGATTCCCTCGTGATTGACACGTGATTCCCACATGATTCCCACGTGATTGACACGTGATTCCCACTTGATTCCCACGTGATTACCACGTGACACCCACATTATTCCCACGTGACTCCCATGTGATTCACACGTGATTGATGCATGATTCCCACGTGATTCCCACGTGATTGACACGTGATTCCCACGTGATTCGCTCGTGATTGACACGTGATTCCCACGTGATAGACGCATGATCACCAATTGATTCCCACGTGATTCCATCGTGATTGACACGTGATTCCCACATGATTCCCACTTCATTGACATGTGATTCCCACTTGATTCCCACGTGATTCCCACTTAATTCCCACGTGATTCCCACGTGACTCCCACATGATTCCCACGTGATTGACGCATGATTCCCTCGTGATTCCCACGTGATTGACACGTGATTCCCACGTGATTATCACGTGATTCCCATGTGATTCCCAAGTGATTGACACGTGATTCCCACGTGCTTCCCACGTGATTCCCACGTTATTCCCAAGTGATTGACACATGACTCCAACATGATTCCCAAGTGATTCCCACGTGATTGACACGTGATTCCCACGTGATTGACACGTGATTCCCACGTGATTCCTACGTGATTGACACATCATTCCCACGTGATTCCCATGTGATTCCCACGTGACTAACACGTGATTCCCAGGGGACTCCCAAATGATTGTCACGTGATTCCCACGTGATTCCCACGTGATTCACACGTGATTCACATGTAATTCCATCGTGATTGACACGTGATTCCCACATGATTCCCACGTTATTGACACGTGATTCGAACCTGATTCCCACGTGATTACCGCGTGATTCCCATATGATTCCCACGTGAGTCCCACGTGATTCCCACGTGATTGACGCGTGATTACCACTTGATTCCCACGTGATTCCATCATGATTCCCACCTGATTCCCATGGGATTGAAACGTGTTTCCCACGTGATTGACACGTGATTCCCACGTGATTCAAAAGTGATTCCCACGTGATTCCAATGTGATTGACACGTGATTCCCAAATGATTCCCTTGTGATACACATGTGATGCCCACGTGATTGACACGTGATTCCCACATGATTCCCACGTGATTGATACGTTATTCCCACGTGATTCCTACGTGATAACCACGTGATTCCCACGTTATTCCCACGTGACTCCCATGTGATTCCCACGTGATTTACGCATGATTCCCACGTGATTCCCACGTGATTCCCACGTGATTCCCACGTGATTGACACGTGATTCCCACCTTATTCCCACGTGATTCCCACGGGATTGACTCGTGATTCCCACGTGATTCCCACGTGATTGATATGTCATTCCCACGTGATTCCCACGTGATTGACAAGTGATTCCCACGTGATTCCCACATGATTCCCACGTGATTCCCAAATGATTCCCACGTGATGTCCACGTGATGCCCACGTGATTGACACGTGATACCCAAATGATTCCCACGTGATTCAAACGTGATTCCAGCGTGATTCCCACGTGATTTGCGCGTGATTCCCATGTGATTGCCACGTGACTCCCACGTGATTCCCACGTGATAGACACGTGATTCCCACGTGATTCCCACGTGACAACAACGTGATTCCCACGTAATTGACATGTGATTCCTATGTGATTCCCACGTGATTGACTCGTGATTCCCATATCATTCCCACGTGATTCCAACATGATTGACACGTGATTCCCACGTGATTCCCACGTGATTGACACGTGATTCCCACGTGATTGACACGTGATTGACACGTGATTGACACGTGATTCCCACGTGATTCAAAAGTGATTCCGACGTGATTCCAACGTGATTTACAAGTGATTCCCAAATGATTCCCGTGTGATACCCATGTGATGCCCACCTGATTGACACGTGATTCCTGCGTGATTCCCTCGTGATTGACACGTTATTCCCACGTGATTCCTACGTGATTACCACGTGATTCCCACGTTATTCCCAAGTGAATCCCATGTGATTCCCACGTGATTGACGCATGATTCCCACGTGATTGACACATGATTCCCACGTGACTCCAACGTGATTCCCACGTAATTGTCATGTGATTCCCACGTGATTCCCACGTGATTTACTCGTGATTCCCATATGATTCCCACGTGATTCCAACGTGATTGACACGTAATTCCCACGTGATTCCCACGTGATTGACACGTGATTTCCATGTGATTCCCACTTGATTCTCACATGATTGACAATTGATTGACATGTGATTCCCACGTGAATCCCACGTGATTCCCATGTGATTCCCACGTGATTGACACGTGATTCCCACCTTATTCCCACGTGATTCCCAAGGGATTGAAATGTCATTCCCACGTGATTGCCACGTGATTCAAACTTGATTGACATGTGTTTCCCACGTGATTGACACGTGATTCCCACGTAATTCCCACGTGATTCCCACGAGATTCCCACGTGATTCCCACGTGATTCCCACGTGATTGGCACGAGATTCCCACATGATTGGCACGAGATTCCGACGTAATTCCCACGTGATTCCCACGTGATTGACACGTAATTCCCACGTGACTCCCACGTGATTGACGCGTGAATCCCACGTGATTCCCACGTGATTCCTACGTGATTGGCACGAGATTCCGACGTAATTCCCACGTGATTCCACGTGATTGACACGTAATTCCCACGTGTTTCCCACGTGATTGACGCGTGAATCCCACGTGATTCCCACATGATTGACATGTGATTCTCACGTGATTCCCACGTGATTCTCACGTAATTCCCACGTGATTGACACGTGATTCCCATGTGATTGTCACGTGATTCCCATATGATTCCCAAGAGATTGACACGTGATTCCCACGTGCTTCCCACGTGATTCCCACGTTATTCCCTAGTGATTGACACATGATTCCAACGTGATTCCCAAGTGATTCCCTCGTGATTGACACGTGATTCACACGTGATTCAAAAGTGATTCCCACGTGATTCCAACGTGATTGACACGTGATTCCCAAATGATTCCCGTGTGATACCCATGTGATGCCCACGTGATTGACACGTGATTCCTACGTGATTCCCTCGTGATTGACACGTGATTCCCACATGATTCCCACGTGATTGACACGTTATTCCCACATGATTCCTACTTGATTACCACGTGATTCCCACTTTATTCCCACGTGACTCCCATGTGATTCCCACGTGATTGATGCATAATTCCCACGTGATTCCCAAGTGATTCCTACGTGATTCCCACGTGATTGACACGTGATTCCCAACTTATTCCCACGTGATTCCCACGGGATTGACTCATGATTCCCACGTGATTCCCACGTGATTGACACGTGATGTCAACGTGATTCCCACTTGATTCTCACTTGACTGACACGTGATTGACACGTGATTCCCACATGATTCCCACGTGATTCCCAAATGATTCCCACGTGTTGTCCACGTGATGCCCACGTGATTGACACGTGATTCCCACATGATTCCCACGTGATTGAAACGTGATTCCAGCGTGATTCCCACGTGATTGGCGCGTGATTCCCATGTGATTCCAACGTGACTCCCACGTGATTCCCACGTGATAGACATGTGATTCCCACGTGATTCCCACGTGACAACAACGTGATTCCCACGTAATTGACATGTGATTCCTACGTGATTCCCACGTGATTGACACGTGATTCCCACGAGATTCCCACGTGATTGACACGTGATTCCCACGTGATTGACACGTGATTCACACGTGATTGAAACGTGATTCCCACGTGATTCAAAAGTGATTCCGACTTGATTTCAACGTGATTTACAAGTGATTCCCAAATGATTCCCGTGTGATACCCATGTGATGCCCACCTGTCTGACACGTGATTCCTATGTGATTCCCTCGTGAATGACACGTTATTCCCACGTGATTCCTACGTGATTACCACGTGATTCCCACGTGATTCCCAAGTGATTCCCACGTGATTCCCACGTGATTCCCACGTGATTCTCACATGATTGACACATGATTCCCACGTGGCTCCAACGTGATTCCCACGTAATTGTCATGTGATTCCCACGTGATTCCCACGTGATTGACTCGTGATTCCCATATGATTCCCACGTGATTCCAACGTGATTTCCACATGATTCCCACTTGATTCTCACATGATTGACACGTGATTGACACGTGATTCCCACGTGAATCCCACGTGATTCCCATGTGATTCCCACGTGATTGACACGTGATTCCCACCTTATTCCCACTTGATTCCCAAGGGATTGAAATGTCATTCCCACATGATTGCCACTTAATTCAAACTTGATTGACACATGTTTCCCACGTGACTGACACGTGATTCCCACGTAATTCCCACGTGATTCCCACGAGATTCCCACGTGATTCCCACGTGATTCCCACGTGATTGGCATGAGATTCCGACGTAATTCCCACGTGATTCCCCCGTGATTGACACGTAATTCCCATGTGACTCCCACGTGATCGACACGTGATTCCCACGTGATTCCCACGTGATTCCCACGTGATTGGCACGAGATTCCGACGTAATTCCCACGTCATTCCCACGTGATTGACACGTAATTCCCACGTGTTTCACACGTGATTGACGAATCATTTCCACATGATTCCCACGTGATTGACACGTGATTCCCACGTGATTATCACGTGATTCTCACATAATTCCCACGTGATTGACACGTGATTCCCACGTGATTATCACGTGATTCCCATGTGATTCCCAAGAGATTGATACGTGATTCCCACGTGCTTCCCACGTGATTCCCACGTTATTCCCAAGTGATTGACACATGATTCCAACGTGATTCCCAAGTGATTCCCTCGTGATTGACACGTGATTCCCCCGTGATTCAAGAGTGATTCCCACGTGATTCCAACGTGATTGACACGTGATTCCCAAATGATTCCCGTGTGATACCAATGTGATGCCCACGTGATTGACACGTGATTCCTACGTGATTCCCTCGTGATTGACACGTGATTCCCAAATGATTCCCACGTGATTGACACGTTATTCCCACGTGATTCCTACTTGATTACCACGTGATTCCCACATTATTCCCACGTGACTCCCATGTGATTCCCACGTGATTGACGCATGATTCCCACGTGATTCCCACGTGATTCCCACCTGATTCCCACGTGATTGACACGTGATTCCCACTTGATTCCCACGTGATTACCACGTGACACCCACATTATTCCCACGTGACTCCCATGTGATTCACACGTGATTGATGCATGATTCCCACGTGATTCCCACGTGATTGACACGTGATTCCCACGTGATTCGCTCGTGATTGACACGTGATTCCCACGTGATAGACGCATGATCACCAATTGATTCCCACGTGATTTCATCGTGATTGATACGTGATTCCCACATGATTCCCACGTCATTGACATGTGATTCCCACTTGATTCCCACGTGATTCCCACTTAATTCCCACGTGATTCCCACGTGACTCCCACATGATTCCCACGTGATTGACGCATGATTCCCTCGTGATTCCCACGTGATTGACACGTGATTCCCACGTGATTATCACGTGATTCCCATGTGATTCCCAAGTGATTGACACGTGATTCCCACGTGCTTCCCACGTGATTCCCATGTTATTCCCAAGTGATTGACACATGACTCCAACGTGATTCCCAAGTGATTCCCACGTGATTGACACGTGATTCCCACGTGATTGACACGTGATTCCCACGTGATTCCTACGTGATTGACACGTCATTCCCACGTGATTCCCATGTGATTCCCACGTGACTAACACGTGATTCCCAGGGGACTCCCAAATGATTGTCACGTGATTCCCACGTGATTCCCACGTGATTCACACGTGATTCACATGTAATTCCATCGTGATTGACACGTGATTCCCACATGATTCCCACGTTATTGACACGTGATTCGAACCTGATTCCCACGTGATTACCGCGTGATTCCCATATGATTCCCACGTGAGTCCCACGTGATTCCCACGTGATTGACGCGTGATTACCACTTGATTCCCACGTGATTCCATCATGATTCCCACCTGATTCCCATGGGATTGAAACGTGTTTCCCACGTGATTGACACGTGATTCCCACGTGATTCAAAAGTGATTCCCACGTGATTCCAATGTGATTGACACGTGATTCCCAAATGATTCCCTTGTGATACCCATGTGATGCCCACGTGATTGACACGTGATTCCCACATGATTCCCACGTGATTGACACGTTATTCCCACGTGATTCCTACGTGATTACCACGTGATTCCCACGTTATTCCCACGTGACTCCCATGTGATTCCCACGTGATTTACGCATGATTCCCACGTGAATCCCACGTGATTCCCACGTGATTCCCACGTGATTGACACGTGATTCCCACCTTATTCCCACGTGATTCCCACGGGATTGACTCGTGATTCCCACGTGATTCCCACGTGATTGATATGTCATTCCCACGTGATTCCCACGTGATTGACAAGTGATTCCCACGTGATTCCCACATGATTCCCACGTGATTCCCAAATGATTCCCACGTGATGTCCACGTGATGCCCACGTGATTGACACGTGATACCCACATGATTCCCACGTGATTCAAACGTGATTCCAGCGTGATTCCCACGTGATTTGCGCGTGATTCCCATGTGATTCCCACGTGACTCCCACGTGATTCCCACGTGATAGACACGTGATTCCCACGTGATTCCCACGTGACAACAACGTGATTCCCACGTGATTGACACGTGATTCCCAACTTATTCCCACGTGATTCCCACGGGATTGACTCATGATTCCCACGTGATTCCCACGTGATTGACACGTGATGTCAACGTGATTCCCACTTGATTCTCACATGACTGACACGTGATTGACACGTGATTCCCACATGATTCCCACGTGATTCCCAAATGATTCCCACCTGTTGTCCACGTGATGCCCACGTGATTGACACGTGATTCCCACATGATTCCCACGTGATTGAAACGTGATTCCAGCGTGATTCCCACGTGATTGGCGCGTGATTCCCATGTGATTCCCACGTGACTCCCACGTGATTCCCACGTGATAGACATGTGATTCCCACGTGATTCCCACGTGACAACAACGTGATTCCCACGTAATTGACATGTGATTCCTACGTGATTCCCACGTGATTGACTCGTGATTCCCATATGATTCCCACGTGATTCCAACATGATTGACACGTGATTCCCACGAGATTCCCACGTGATTGACACGTGATTCCCACGTGATTGACACGTGATTCACACGTGATTGAAACGTGATTCCCACGTGATTCAAAAGTGATTCAGACTTGATTTCAACGTGATTTACAAGTGATTCCCAAATGATTCCCGTGTGATACCCATGTGATGCCCACCTGACTGACACGTGATTCCTATGTGATTCCCTCGTGAATGACACGTTATTCCCACGTGATTCCTACATGATTACCACGTGATTCCCACGTGATTCCCAAGTGATTCCCACGTGATTCCCACGTGATTCCCACGTGATTCCCACATGATTGACACATGATTCCCACGTGGCTCCAACGTGATGCCCACGTAATTGTCATGTGATTCCCACGTGATTCCCACGTGATTGACTCGTGATTCCCATATGATTCCCACGTGATTCCAACGTGATTTCCACGTGATTCCCACTTGATTCTCACATGATTGACACGTGATTGACACGTGATTCCCACGTGAATCCCACGTGATTCCCATGTGATTCCCACGTGATTGACACGTGATTCCCACCTTATTCCCACTTGATTCCCAAGGGATTGAAATGTCATTCCCACATGATTGCCACTTAATTCAAACTTGATTGACACATGTTTCCCACGTGACAGACACGTGATTCCCACGTAATTCCCACGTGATTCCCACGAGATTCCCACGTGATTCCCACGTGATTCCCACGTGATTGGCATGAGATTCCGACGTAATTCCCACGTGATTCCCCCGTGATTGACACGTAATTCCCATGTGACTCCCACGTGATTGACACGTGATTCCCACGTGATTCCCACGTGATTCCCACGTGATTCCCACGTGATTGGCACGAGATTCCGACGAAATTCCCACGTGATTCCCACGTGATTGACACGTAATTCCCACGTGTTTCACACGTGATTGACGAATCATTTCCACATGATTCCCACGTGATTGACACGTGATTCCCACGTGATTATCACGTGATTCTCACATAATTCCCACGTGATTGACACGTGATTCCCACGTGATTATCACGTGATTCCCATGTGATTCCCAAGAGATTGATACGTGATTCCCACGTGCTTCCCACGTGATTCCCACGTTATTCCCAAGTGATTGACACATGATTCCAACGTGATTCCCAAGTGATTCCCTCGTGATTGACACGTGATTCCCCCGTGATTCAAAAGTGATTCCCACGTGATTCCAACGTGATTGACACGTGATTCCCAAATGATTCCCGTGTGATACCAATGTGATGCCCACGTGATTGACACGTGATTCCTACGTGATTCCCTCGTGATTGACACGTGATTCCCAAATGATTCCCACGTGATTGACACGTTATTCCCACGTGATTCCTACTTGATTACCACGTGATTCCCACATTATTCCCACGTGACTCCCATGTGATTCCCACGTGATTGATGCATGATTCCCACGTGATTCCCAAGTGATTCCTACGTGATTCCCACGTGATTGACACGTGATTCCCACCTTATTTCCACGTGATTCCCAAAGGATTGAAATGTCATTCCCACGTGATTGCCACGTGATTCAAACTTGATTGACATGTGTTTCCCACGTGATTGACACGTGATTCCCACGTAATTCCCACGTTTTTCCCACGAGATTCCCACATGATTCCCACGTGATTCCCACGTGACTGGCACGAGATTCCCACATGATTGGCACGAGATTCCGACGTAATACCCACGTGATTCCCACGTGATTGACACGTAATTCCCACGTGACTCCCACGTGATTGACACGTGATCCCCACGTGATTCCCACGTGATTCCCACGTGATTCCCACGTGATTGGCACGAGATTCCGACGTAATTCCCACGTGATTCCCACGTGATTGACACGTAATTCCCACGTGTTTCCCACGTGATTGACGCGTGATTCCCACGTGATTCCCACGTGATTGACACGTGATTCCCACGTGATTCCCACGTGATTCTCACGTAATTCCCACGTGATTGACACGTGATTCCCACGTGATTATCACGTGATTCCCATATGATTCCCAAGAGATTGACACGTGATTCCCACGTGCTTCCCACGTGATTCCCATGTTATTCCCAAGTGATTGACACATGGTTCCAACGTGATTCCCAAGTGATTCCCTCGTGATTGACACGTGATTCCCACGTGATTCAAAAGTGATTCCCACGTGATTCCAACGTGATTGACACGTGATTCCCAAATGATTCCCGTGTGATACCCATGTGATGCCCACGTGATTGACACGTGATTCCTACGTGATTCCCTCGTGATTGACACGTGATTCCCACATGATTCCCACGTGATTGACACGTTATTCCCACGTGATTCCTACTTGATTACCACGTGATTCCCACATTATTCCCACGTGACTCCCATGTGATTCCCACGTGATTGATGCATGATTCCCACGTGATTCCCACGTGATTCCCACGGGATTGACTCATGATTCCCACGTGATTCCCACGTGATTGACACATGATATCCACGTGATTCCCACTTGATTCTCATATGACTGACACGTGATTGACACGTGATTCCCACGTGATTCCCACATGATTCCCACGTGATTCCCAAATGATTCCCACGTGATGTCCACGTGATGCCCACGTGATTGACACGTGATTCCCACATGATTCCCACGTGATTGAGACGTGATTCCAGCGTGATTCCCACGTGATTGGCGCGTTATTCCCATGTGATTCCCACGTGACTCCCACGTGATTCCCACGTGATTGACACGTAATTGACATGTGATTCCTACGTGATTCCCACGTGATTGACACGTGATTCCCACATGATTCCCACGTGATTGAGACGTGATTCCAGCGTGATTCCCACGTGATTGGCGTGTTATTCCCATGTGATTCCCACGTGACTCCCACGTGATTCCCACGTGATTGACACGTAATTGACATGTGATTCCTACGTGATTCCCACGTGATTGACTCGTGATTCTCATATGATTCCCACGTGATTCTCACATGATTGACACGTGATTTACACGTGATTCCCACGAGAATCCCACGTGATTCCCATGTGATTCCCACGTGAGTGACACGTGATTCCCACCTTATTCCCACGTGATTCCCACGGGATTGACATGTCATTCCCACGTTATTGCCACGTGATTCCCACGTGATTGACATGTGATTCCCACGTGATTCCCCCGTGATTCCCACGTGATTCCCAAATGATTCCCACGTGATGCCCACATGATGCTCACGTGATTGACACGTGATTCCCACATGATTCGCACGTGATTGACACGTGATTCCAACGTGATTCCCACATGATTACCAAGTGATTTCCATGTGATTCCCACGTGACGCCCACGTGATTCTCACGTGATTGACGCATGATCACCACTTGATTTCCACGTGATTCCATCATGATTGACACGTGACTCCCACATGACTCCCATGTGATTGACACGTGATACCCACGTGATTCCCACTTGATTCCCACGTGATTCCCACGTGACTCCCACGTGTTTCCCACGTGATTGACGCATGATTCCCACGTGTTTGACACGTGATTCCCACGTGATTCCCACGTGATTGGCACGAGATTCCGACGTAATTCCCACGTGATTCCCACGTGACTCCCACGTGTTTCCCACGTGATTGACGCATGATTTCCACGTGATTCCCACTTGATTCTCACATGATTGACACGTGATTGACACGTGATTCGCACGTGAATCCCACGTGATTCCCATGTGATTCCCAAGTGATTGAAACCTTATTCCCACGTGATTCCCAAGGGATTGAAATGTCATTCCCACGTGATTGCCACGTGATTCAAACTTGATTGACATGTGATTCCCACGTGATTGACACGTGATTCCCACGTTATTCCCACGTGATTCCCACGTGATTGGCACGAGATTCCGACGTAATTCCCACGTGATTCCCACGTGATTGACACGTAATTCCAACGTGTTTCCCACGTGATTGACGCATGATTCCCACGTGATTCCCACGTGATTGACACGTGATTCCCACGTGATTCCCACGTGATTCTCATGTAATTCCCACGTGATTGACACGTGATTCCCACGTGATTATCACGTGATTCCCATGTGATTCCCAAGAGATTGACACGTGATTCCCACGTGCTTCCCACGTGATTCCCACGTTATTCCCAAGTGATTGACACATGATTCCAACGTGATTCCCAAGTGATTCCCTCGTGATTGACACGTGATTCCCACGTGATTTAAAAGTGATTCCAACGTGATTGACACGTGATTCCCAAATGATTCCAGTGTGATACCCATGTGATGCCCACGATATTGACACGTGATTCCTACGTGATTCCCTCGTGATTGACACGTGATTCCCACATGATTCCCACGTGATTGACACGTTATTCCCACGTGATTCCTACTTGATTACCACGTGATTCCCACATTATTCCCACGTGACTCCCATGTGATTCACACGTGATTGATGCATGATTCCCACGTGATTCCCAAGTGATTCCTACGTGATTCCCACGTGATTGACACGTGATTCCCACCTTATTCCCACGTGACTCCCACGGGATTGACTCATGATTCCCACGTGATTCCCACTTGATTGACACGTGATGTTCACGTGATTCCCACTTGACTCTCACATGACTGACACGTGATTGACACGTGATTCACACGTGAATCCCACGTGATACCCATGTGATTCCCACGTGATTGACACGTGATTCCCGCCTTATTCCCACGTGATTCCCAAGGGATTGAAATGTCATTCCCACGTGATTGCCACGTGATTCAAACTTGATTGACATGTGATTCCCACGTGATTGACACGTGATTCCCACGTAATTCCCTCATGATTCCCACGAGATTCCCACGTGATTCCCACGTGATTCAAACTTGATTGACATGTGATTCCCACGTGATTGACACGTGATTCCCACGTAATTCCCTCGTGATACCCACGAGATTCCCACGTGATTCCCACGTGATTCCCACGTGATTGGCACGAGACTCCCAAGTGATTGGCACGAGATTCCGACGTAATTCCCACGTGATTCCCACGTGATTGACACGAGATTCCCACGTGATTCCCACGTGATTCCCACGTGATTGGCACGAGACTCCCAAGTGATTGGCACGAGATTCCGACGTAATTCCCACGTGATTCCCACGTGATTCCCACGTGATTCCCACGTGATTCCCACGTGATTCTCACGTGATTCCCACGTGATTCCCACGTGATTGACACGTAATTCCCACGTGATTCCCACGTGATTGACGCATGATTCCCACATGATTCCCACGTGATTGACACGTGATTCCAACGTGATTCTCACGTAATTCCCAAGTGATTGACACGTGATTCCCACGTGATTATCACGTGATTCCCATGTGATTCCCAAGTGATTGACACGTGATTCCCACGTGCTTCCCACATGATTCCCACGTTATTCCCAAGTGATTGACACATGATTCCAACGTGATTCCCAAGTGATTCCCACGTGATTGACACGTGATTCCCACGTGATTCCCACGTGATTGACACGTGATTCCCACCTTATTCCCACGTGATTCCCACGGGATTGAATCATGATTCCCACGTGATTCCCACGTGATTGACACGTGATGTCCACGTGATTCCCACTTGATTCTCACATGACTGACACGTGATTGACACGTGATTCCCACGTGAATCCCATGTGATTCCCATGTGATTCCCACGTGATTGACACGTGATTCCCACCTTATTCCCACGTGATTCCCAAGGGATTGAAATGTCATTCCCACGTGATTGCCACGTGATTCAAACTTGATTTACATGTGATTCCCACGTGATTGACACGTGATTCCCACGTAATTCCCTCGTGATTCCCACGAGATTCCCACGTTATTCCCACGTGATTCCCACGTGATTGGCACGAGATTCCGACGTAATTCCCACGTGATTCCCACGTGATTGACACGTGATTCCCACGTGATTCCCACGTGATTCCCACGTGATTCTCACGTGATTCCCACGTGATTCCCACGTGATTCCCACGTGATTGACACGTAATTCCTACGTGTTTCCCACGTGATTGACGCATGATTCCCACATGATTCCCACGTGATGGACACGTGATTCCAACGTGATTCTCACGTAATTCCCAAGTGATTGACACGTGATTCCCACGTGATTATCACGTGATTCCCATGTGATTCCCAAGTGATTGACACGTGATTCCCACGTGCTTCCCACGTGATTCCCACGTTATTCCCAAGTGATTGACACATGATTCCAACGTGATTCCCAAGTGATTCCCACGTGATTGACACGTGATTCCCACGTGATTGACACGTGATTCCCACGTGATTCCTACGTGATTGATACGTCATTCCCACGTGATTCCCATGTGATTCCCACGTGATGAACACGTGATTCCTGGGTGATTCCCAAATGATTGTCACGTGATTCCCACGTGATTCCCATGTGATTCACACGTGATTCACACGTAATTCCATCGTGATTGACACGTGATTCCCAAATGATTCCCACATTATTGACACGTGATTCGAACCTGATTCCCACGTGATTACCACGTGATTCCCCCGTGATTGACACATGATTCCCACGTGATTTACACATGATTCCCCCGTGATTGACACGTGATTCCGACGTGATTCCCACGTGATTCCTGTGGGATTGACACGTGATTCCCACGTGAATCCCAAATGATTGTCACTTGATTCCCACGTGGTTAACATGTGATTCCCAGGTGATTCCCAAATGATTGTCACGTGATTCCCACGTGATTCCCACGTGATTCCCACATGATTCCCACGTGATTGACATGTGATTCCCACATGATTCCCACGTGATTTACACGTGATTCCTACGTGATTGACACGTGATTCCCACGTGATTCCCACGGGGTTCCTATGTGATTGACACGTGATTCCCACGTTATTCCCACGTGATACCCACGTGATTGACACGTGATTCCAACATGATTCCCATGTGATTCCCATATGATTCCAACGTGAATGACACGTGATTCCCAAATGATTCCCACGTGATGCCAACGTGATTGACACGTCATTCCCACGTGATTCCAACTTGATTGACACGAGATTCCCATGTGATTTCCACGTGATTAAATGTGATTCCCACGATATTCCCACGTGATTGATACGTGATTCCCAAGTGATTCCCACGTGATTAACACGTGATTCCCACGTGATTCCCTCGTGATTGACACGTGATTCCCACGTGATAGACGCATGATCACCACTTGATTACCACGTGATTCCATCGTGATTGACACGTGACTCCCACATGACTCCCTCGTGATTGACACGTGATACCCACGTGATTCCCACTTGATTCCCACGTGATTCCCACGTGACTCCCACATGATTCCCACGTGATTGACGCATGATTCCCACGTGATTCCCACGTGATTGACACGTGATTCCCACGTGATTCCCACGTGATTCTCACGTGATTCCCACGTGATTGACACGTGATTCCCACGTGATTATCACGTGATTCCCACGTTATTCCCAAGTGATTTACACATGATTCCAACGTGATTCCCAAGTGATTCCCACGTGATTGACACGTTATTCCCACATAATTGACATGTGATTTCCACGTGATTCCCACTTGATTCTCACATGATTGACACGTGATTTACACGTGATTCCCACGAGAATCCCATATGATTCCCATGTGATTCCCACGTGAGTGACACGTGATTCCCACTTTATTCCCACGTGATTCCCACGGTATTGACATGTCATTCCCACGTGATTGCCACGTGATTCCCACGTGATTGACATGTGATTCCCACGTGATTCCCCCGTGATTCCCACTTGATTCCCAAATGATTCCCAAGTGATGCCCACATGATGCTCACGTGATTGACACGTGATTCCCACATGATTCCCACTTGATTGACACGTGATTCCCACGTGATTCAAACGTAATTCCATCGTGATTGACAAGTGATTCCCACATGATTCACACGATATTGACACGTGATTCCAACGTGATTCCCACATGATTACCACGTAATTTCCATGTGATTCCCACGTGACTCCCACGTTATTCCCACGTGATTGACGCATGATCACCACTTGATTCCCACGTGATTCCATCATGATTGACACGTCACTCCCACATGACTCCCACGTGATTGACACGTGATACCCACGTGATTCCCACTTGATTCCCACGTGATTCCAACGTGACTCCCACGTGTTTCCCACGTGATTGACGCATGATTTCCACGTGATTCCCACGTGATTCCCAAGTGATTGACACGTGATTCCCACGTGATTCCCACGTGATTCTCACGTGATTCCCACGTGATTGACACGTGAGTCCCACGTGATTATCACGTGATTCCCATGTGATTCCCAAGTGAGTGACACGTGATTCCCACGTGCTTCCCACGTGATTCCCACGTGATTCCCAAGTGATTGACACATGATTCCAACGTGATTCCCAAGTGATTCCCACATGATTGACACGTGATTCCCACGTGATTGAAACGTGATTCCCACGTGATTGACACGTGATTCCCACGTGATTCCCACGTGATTGACCCGTCATTCCCACGTGATTCCCATGTGATTCCCACGTGATTGACTCATGATTACCACTTGATTCCCACGTGATTCCATCGTGATTGACACGTGATTATCACGTGATTCCCATGTGATTCCCAAGTGATTGACACGTGATTCCCACATGCTTCCCACGTGATTCCCACGTTATTCCCAAGTGATTGACACATGATTCCAACGTGATTCCCACGTGATTCCCACGTGATTGACACCTGATTCCCACGTGATTGACACGTGATTCCCACGTGATTCCTACGTGATTGATACGTCATTCCCACGTGATTCCCATGTGATTCCCACGTGATGAACACGTGATTCCTGGGTGATTCCCAAATGATTGTCACGTGATTCCCACGTGATTCCCATGTGATTCACACGTGATTCACACGTAATTCCATCGTGATTGACACGTGATTCCCACATGATTCCCACATTATTGACACGTGATTCGAACCTGATTCCCACGTGATTACCACGTGATTCCCCCGTGATTGACACGTGATTCCCACGTGATTTACACATGATTCCCCCGTGATTGACACGTGATTCCCACGTGATTCCCACGTGATTCCTATGGGATTGACACGTGATTCCCACGTGAATCCCAAATGATTGTCACTTGATTCCCACGTGGTTAACATGTGATTCCCAGGTGATTCCCAAATGATTGTCACGTGATTCCCACGTGATTCCCACATGATTCCCACGTGATTGACATGTGATTCCCACATGATTCCCACGTGATTTACACGTGATTCCTATGTGATTGACACGTGATTCCCACGTGATTCCCACGGGGTTCCTATGTGATTGACACGTGATTCCCACGTTATTCCCACGTGATACCCACGTGATTGACACGTGATTCCAACATGATTCCCATGTGATTCCCATATGATTCCAACGTGAATGACACGTGATTCCCAAATGATTCCCACGTGATGCCAACGTGATTGACACGTCATTCCCACGTGATTCCAACTTGATTGACACGAGATTCCCATGTGATTTCCACGTGATTAAATGTGATTCCCACGATATTACCACGTGATTGATACGTGATTCCCAAGTGATTCCCACGTGATTAACACGTGATTCCCACGTGATTCCCTCGTGATTGACACGTGATTCCCACGTGATAGACGCATGATCACCACTTGATTACCACGTGATTCCATCGTGATTGACACGTGACTCCCACATGACTCCCTCGTGATTGACACGTGATTCCCACGTGATTGACACGTGATTCCCACGTGATTCCCACGTGATTCCCACGTGATTCCCACCTGATTCCCACGGGATTGAAACGTGTTTCCCACATGATTGACACGTGAATCCCACGTGATTTAAAAGTGATTCCCACATGATTCCAACGTGATTGACACGTGATTCCCAAATGATTCCCGTGTGATACCCATGTGATGCCCACGTGATTGACACGTGATTACTACGTGATTCCCTCGTGATTGACACGTGATTCCCACGTGATTCAAACGTAATTCCATCGTGATTGACAAGTGATTCCCACATGATTCACACGATATTGACACGTGATTCCAACGTGATTCCCACATGATTACCACGTGATTTCCATGTGATTCCCACGTGACTCCCACGTTATTCCCACGTGATTGACGCATGATCACCACTTGATTCCCACGTGATTCCATCATGATTGACACGTCACTCCCACATGACTCCCACGTGATTGACACGTGATACCCACGTGATTCCCACTTGATTCCCACGTGATTCCCACGTGACTCCCACGTGTTTCCCACGTGATTGACGCATGATTTCCACGTGATTCCCACGTGATTCCCAAGTGATTGACACGTGATTCCCACGTGATTCCCACGTGATTCTCACGTGACTCCCACGTGATTGACACGTGAGTCCCACGTGATTATCACGTGATTCCCATGTGATTCCCAAGTGAGTGACACGTGATTCCCACGTGCTTCCCACGTGATTCCCACGAGATTCCCAAATGATTCCCACGTGATGCCCACATGATGCTCACGTGATTGACACGTGATTCCCACATGATTCCCACGTGATTGACACGTGATTCCCACGTGATTCAAACGTAATTCCATCGTGATTGACAAGTGATTCCCACATGATTCACACGATATTGACACGTGATTCCAACGTGATTCCCACATGATTACTACGTGATTTCCATGTGATTCCCACGTGACTCCCACGTTATTCCCACGTGATTGACGCATGATCACCACTTGATTCCCACGTGATTCCATTATGATTGACACGTCACTCCCACATGACTCCCACGTGATTGACACGTGATACCCACGTGATTCCCACTTGATTCCCACGTGATTCCCACGTGACTCCCACGTGTTTCCCACGTGATTGATGCATGATTCCCACGTGATTACCACGTGATTCCCATGTGATTCCCACGTGATTCTCACGTAATTCCCACGTGATTGACACGTGATTCCCACGTGATTATCACGTGATTCCCACGTTATTCCCAAGTGATTGACACATGATTCCAACGTGATTCCCAAGTGATTCCCACGTGATTGACACGTGATTCCCACGTGATTGACACGTGATTCCCACGTGATTCCTACGTGATTGACACATCATTCCCACGTGATTCCCATGTGATTCCCACGTGATTAACACGTGATTCCTAGGTGATTCCGAAATGATTGTTATGTGATTCCCACGTGATTCCCACGTGATTCACACGTGATTCCCACGTGATTCACACGTGATTCACATGTAATTCCATCGTGATTGACACGTGATTCCCACATGATTCCCACGTGATTGACGCATGATTCCCACGTGATTCCCACGTGATTCTCACGTAATTCCCACGTGATTGACACGTGATTCCCACGTTATTCCCAAGTGATTTACACATGATTCCAACGTGATTCCCCAGTGATTCCCACGTGATTGACACGTGATTCCCACTTGATTCCCACGTGATTGACTCGTGATTCTCATATGACTCCCACGTGATTCCAACGTGATTTACACGTGATTCCCACGTAATTGACACGTGATTTCCACGTGATTCCCACTTGATTCTCACATGATTGACACGTGATTTACACGTGATTCCCACGAGAATCCCAAGTGATTCCCATGTGATTCCCACGTGAGTGACACGTGATTCCCACCTTATTCCCACGTGATTCCCACGGGATTGACATGTCATTCCCACGTGATTGCCACGTGATTCCCACGTGATTGACATGTGATTCCCACGTGATTCCCCCCTGATTCCCACGTGATTCCCAAATGATTCCCACGTGATGCCCACATGATGCTCACGTGATTGACACGTGATTCCCACATGATTCCCACGTGATTGACACGTGATTCCCACGTGATTCAAACGTAATTCCATCGTGATTGACAAGTGATTCCCACATGATTCACACGATATTAACACGTGATTCCAACGTGATTCCCACATGATTACCACGTGATTTCCATGTGATTCCCACGTGACTCCCACGTTATTCCCACGTGATTGACGCATGATCACCACTTGATTCCCACGTGATTCCATCATGATTGACACGTCACTCCCACATGACTCCCACGTGATTGACACGTGATACCCACGTGATTCCCACTTGATTCCCACGTGATTCCCACGTGACTCCCACGTGTTTCCCACGTGATTGACGCATGATTTCCACGTGATTCCCACGTGATTCCCAAGTGATTGACACGTGATTCCCACGTGATTCCCACGTGATTCTCACGTGACTCCCACGTGATTGACACGTGAGTCCCACGTGATTATCACGTGATTCCCATGTGATTCCCAAGTGAGTGACACGTGATTCCCACGTGCTTCCCACGTGATTGCCACGTGATTCCCAAGTGATTGACACATGATTCCAACGTGATTCCCAAGTGATTCCCACATGATTGACACGTGATTCCCACTTGATTGAAACGTGATTCCCACGTGATTGACACGTGATTCCCACGTGATTCCCACGTGATTGACCCGTCATTCCCACGTGATTCCCATGTGATTCCCACGTGATTGACTCATGATTACCACTTGATTCCCACGTGATTCCATCGTGATTGACACGTGATTCCCACGAGATTCCCACGTGATTCCCACTTGATTGACACCCGTTTCCCACGTTATACCCAAGTGATTCCCACATGATTGACACGTGATTCCCACGTGATTGACACGTGATTCCCACGTGATTCCCACGTGATTCCCACGTGATTCCCACCTGATTCCCACGGGATTGAAACGTGTTTCCCACATGATTGACACGTGAATCCCACGTGATTTAAAAGTGATTCCCACGTGATTCCAACGTGATTGACACGTGATTCCCAAATGATTCCCGTGTGATACCCATGTGATGCCCACGTGATTGACACGTGATTACTACGTGATTCCCTCGTGATTGACACGTGATTCCCACGTGATTCAAACGTAATTCCATCGTGATTGACAAGTGATTCCCACATGATTCACACGATATTGACACGTGATTCCAACGTGATTCCCACATGATTACCACGTGATTTCCATGTGATTCCCACGTGACTCCCACGTTATTCCCACGTGATTGACGCATGATCACCACTTGATTCCCACGTGATTCCATCATGATTGACACGTCACTCCCACATGACTCCCACGTGATTGACACGTGATACCCATGTGATTCCCACTTGATTCCCACGTGATTCCCACGTGACTCCCACGTGTTTCCCACGTGATTGACGCATGATTTCCACGTGATTCCCACGTGATTCCCAAGTGATTGACACGTGATTCCCACGTGATTCCCACGTGATTCTCACGTGACTCCCACGTGATTGACACATGAGTCCCACGTGATTATCACGTGATTCCCATGTGATTCCCAAGTGAGTGACACGTGATTCCCACGTGCTTCCCACGTGATTCCCACGTGATTGCCAAGTGATTGACACATGATTCCAACGTGATTCCCAAGTGATTCCCACATGATTGACACGTGATTCCCACTTGATTGAAACGTGATTCCCACGTGATTGACACGTGATTCCCACGTGATTCCCACGTGATTGACCCGTCATTCCCACGTGATTCCCATGTGATTCCCACGTGATTGACTCATGATTACCACTTGATTCCCACGTGATTCCATCGTGATTGACACGTGATTCCCACGAGATTCCCACGTGATTCCCACTTGATTGACACCCGTTTCCCAAGTTATACCCAAGTGATTCCCACATGATTGACACGTGATTCCCACGTGATTGACACGTGATTCCCACGTGATTCCCACGTGATTCCCACCTGATTCCCACGGGATTGAAACGTGTTTCCCACATGATTGACACGTGATTCCCACGTGATTTAAAAGTGATTCCCACGTGATTCCAACGTGATTGACACGTGATTCCCAAATGATTCCCGTGAGACCCATGTGATGCCCACGTGATTGACACGTGATTACTACGTGATTCCCTCGTGATTGACACGTGATTCTCACATGATTCCCACGTGATTGACACGTTATTCCCACGTGATACCTACGTGATTACCACGTGATTCCCACGTTATTCCCACGTGACTCCCATGTGATTCCCACGTGATTGACGCATGATTCCCACGTATTCCCACGTGATTCCCACCTGATTCACACGTGATTCATACGGGATTGACACGTGATTCCCACGTGATTCCCACGTGATTGACACGTGACTCCCACGTGATTCCCCCGTGACTCTAACGTGATTCCCACGTAATTGACATGTGATTCCCACGTGATTCCCACGTGATTGACACGTGATTCCCATATGATTACCACATGATTCCAACGTGATTGACACATGATGCCCATGTGATTCCCACGTGATTGACACGTGATTTCCATGTGATTCCCACTTGATTCTCACATGATTGACACGTGATTGACACGTGATTCCCACGTGAATCCCACGTGATTCCCACGTGATTGCCACGTGATTGACACGTGATTCCCACGTGATTCCCACGTGATTCCCACGTGATTGCCACGTGATTCCCACGTGATTGCCACGTGATTGACACTCGATTCCCACATGATTCCCACGATATTGACACGTGATTCCAGCGTGATTCCCACATGATTAGCACGTGATTCCCATGTGATTCCCACGTGGTTGACGTATGATTACCATTTGATTCCCACGTGATTCCATCAAGATTGACACGTGATTCCCACATGACTCCCACGTGATTGTCACGTGATCCCCACGTGATTCCCACGTGATTCCCACGTGATTCCCACGTGATTCTCACGTGACTCCCACGTGATTCCCACGTGATTGACACGTGATTCACACTTGATTCCCACGTGATTTACACGTGATTCCTACGTGATTGACACGTGATTCCCACGTGATTCCTCATGATTCCTATGGGATTGACACGTGATTCCCACGTGATTCCCACGTGATTGACACGTGATTCCCACGTGATTCATACGTGATTCCCACGTGATTCCCTCGTGATTAACACGTGATTCCCAGGTGATTCACAAATGATTGTCACGTTATTCCCACGTGATTCCCACGTGATTCACACGTGATTCCTACGTGATTGCCACGTGATTCCCACGTGATTCCCACGTGATTTACACGTGATTCCTACGTGATTGACACGTGATTCCCACGTGATTCCCACGTGATTCCTATAGGATTGACACGTGATTCCCACGTTATTCCCACGTGATTCCCACGTGATTGACACGTGATTCCCACGTGATTCCCACGTGATTCCCATATGATTCCAACATGAATGACACGTGATTCCCAAATGATTACCACGTGATGCCAACGTGATTGACACGTCATTCCCACGTGATTCCAACTTGATTGACACGAGATTCCCATGTGATTTCCACGTGATTAAATGTGATTCCCACGATATTCCCACGTGATTGATACGTGATTCCCAAGTGATTCCCACGTGATTAACACGTGATTCGCACGTGATTCCCTCGTGATTGACACGTGATTCCCACGTGATAAACGCATGAACACCACTTGATTACCACGTGATTCCATCGTGATTGACACGTGACTGCCACATGACTCCCACGTGATTGACACGATATACCCACGTGATTCCGACTTGATTCCCACGTTATTCCCACGTGACTCCCACATGATTCCCACGTGATTGATGCATGATTCCCACGTGATTACCACGTGATTCCCATGTGATTCCCACGTGATTCTCACGTAATTCCCACGTGATTGACACGTGATTCCCACGTGATTATCACGTGATTCCCACGTTATTCCCAAGTAATTGACACATGATTCCAACGTGATTCCCAAGTGATTCCCACGTGATTGACACGTGATTCCCACGTGATTCCTACGTGATTGACACATCATTCCCACGTGATTCCCATGTGATTCCCACGTGATTAACACGTGATTCCCAGGTGATTCCGAAATGATTGTTATGTGATTCCCACGTGATTCCCACGTGATTCACACGTGATTCACATGTAATTCCATCGTGATTGACACGTGATTCCCACATGATTCCCACGTGATTGACGCATGATTCCCACGTGATCCCACGTGATTCTCACGTAATTCCCACGTGATTGACACGTGATTCCCACGTTATTCCCAAGTGATTTACACATGATTCCAACGTGATACCCCAGTGATTCCCACGTGATTGACACGTGATTCCCACTTGATTCCCACGTGATTCACTCGTGATTCTCATATGATTCCCATGTGATTCCAACGTGATTGACACGTGATTCCCACGTAATTGACACGTGATTTCCACGTGATTCCCACTTGATTCTCACATGATTGACACGTGATTTACACGTGATTCCCACGAGAATCCCACGTGATTCCCATGTGATTCCCACGTGAGTGACACGTGATTCCCACCTTATTCCCACGTGATTCCCACGGGATTGACATGTCATTCCCACGTGATTGACATGTGATTCCCACGTGATTCCCCCCTGATTCCCACGTGATTCCCAAATGATTCCCACGTGATGCCCACATGATGCTCACGTGATTGACACGTGATTCCCACATGATGCCCACGTGATTGACACGTGATTCCCACGTGATTCAAGCGTAATTCCATCGTGATTGACAAGTGATTCCCACATGATTCACACGATATTGACACGTGATTCCAACGTGATTCCCACATGATTACCATGTGATTTCCATGTGATTCCCACGTGACTCCCACGTGATTCCCACGTGATTGACGCATGATCACCACTTGATTCCCACGTGATTCCATCATGATTGACACGTGACTCCCACATGACTCCCACGTGATTGACACGTGATACCCACGTGATTCCCACTTGATTCCCACATGATTCCCACGTGACTCCCACGTGTTTCCCACGTGATTGACGCATGATTTCCACGTGATTCCCACGTGATTCCCAAGTGATTGACACGTGATTCCCACGTGATTCCCTCGTGATTCTCACGTGATTCCCACGTGATTGACACGTGAGTCCCACGTGATTATCACGTGATTCCCATGTGATTCCCAAGTGAGTGACACGTGATTCCCACGTGCTTCCCACGTGATTCCCACGTGATTCCCAAGTGATTGACACATGATTCCAACGTGATTCCCAAGTGATTCCCACATGATTCACACGTGTTTCCCACGTGATTGAAACGTGATTCCCACGTGATTGACACGTGATTCCCACGTGATTGACACGTCATTCCCACGTGATTCCCATGTGATTTCCACGTGATTAACACGTGATTCCCAGGTGATTCCCAAATGATTTTCACGTGATTCCCACGTGATTGACACGTGATTCCCACATGTTTCCCATGTTATTGACACGTGATTCCAACCTGATTCCCACGTGATTACCACGTGATTCCCATGTGTTTCCCACGTGACTCCCACGTGATTCCCACGTGATTGACGCATGATTACCACTTGATTCCCATGTGATTCCATCGTGATTGACACATGATTCCCACGAGATTCCCACGTGATTCCCACGTGATTGACACGCGATTACCACGTGATACCCAGGTGATTCCCACATGATTGACATGTGATTCCCACGTGATTGACACGTGATTCCCACGTGATTCCCACGTGATTCCCACCTGATTCCCATGGGATTGAAACGTGTTTCCCACGTGATTGACACGTGATTCCCACGTGATTCAAAAGTGATTCTCACGTGATTCCAACGTGATTGACACGTGATTCCCAAATGATTCCCGTGTGATACCCATGTGATGCCCACGTGATTGACACGTGATTACTACATGATTCCCTCGTGATTGACACGTGATTCCCACATGATTCCCACGTGATTGACACGTTATTCCCACGTGATTCCCCCGTGATTCTAACGTGATTCCCACGTAATTGACATGTGATTCCCACGTGATTCCCACGTGATTGACACGTGATTCCCAAATGATTCCCGTGTGATACACATGTGATGCCCACGTGATTGACACGTGATTACTACGTGATTCCCTCGTGATTGACACGTGATTCCCACATGATTCCTACGTGATTACCACGTGATTCCCGCGTTATTCCCACGTGACTCCCATGTGATTCCCACGTGATTGACGCATGATTCCCACGTGATTCCCACGTGATTCCCACCTGATTCACACGTGATTCATACGGGATTGACACGTGATTCCCACGTGATTCCCACGTGATTGACACGTGACTCCCACGTGATTCCCCCGTGACTCTAACGTGATTCCCACATATTTGACATGTGATTCCCACGTGTTTCCCACGTGATTGACACGTGATTCCCATATGATTACCACGTGATTCCAACGTGATTGACACATGATGCCCATGTGATTCCCACGTGATTGACACGTGATTTCCACGTGATTCCCACTTGATTCTCACATGATTGACACGTGATTGACACGTGATTCCGACGTGAATCCCACGTGATTCCCACGTGATTCCTACGTGATTGACACGTGATTCACATGTAATTCCATCGTGATTGACACTTGATTCCCACATGATTCCCACGATATTGACACGTTATTCCAGCGTGATTCCCACGTGATTAGCACGTGATTCCCATGTGATTCCCACGTGGTTGACGAATGATTACCACTTGATTCCCACGTGATTCCATCATGATTGACACGTGATTCCCACATGACTCCCACGTGATTGTCACGTGATCCCCACGTGATTCCCACGTGATTACTACGTGATTCTCACGTGACTCCCACGTGATTCCCACGTGATTGGCGCATGATTCCCACGTGATTCCCACGTGATTGACACGTGATTCACACGTGTTTCCCACGTGATTTACACGTGATTCCTACGTGATTGACACGTGATTCCCACGTGATTCCCACGTGATTCCCACGTGATTGACACGTCATTCCCACGTGATTCCCACGTGATTCATACGTGATTCCCACGTGATTTCCTCGTGATTAACACGTGATTCCCAGGTGATTCCCAAATGATTGTCACGTGATTCCCACGTGATTCCCACGTGATTCCCACATGATTCACACGTGATTGACACGTGATTCCCACGTGATTCCCACGTGATTCCTACGTGATTGACACGTGATTCCCACGTGATTCCCACGTGATTCCTATAGGATCGACACGTGATTCCCACGTTATTCCCACGTGATTCCCACATGATTGACACGTGATTCCCACGTGATTCCCATATGATTCCAACGTGAATGACACGTGATTCCCAAATGATTACTACGTGATGCCAACGTGATTGATACGTCATTCCCACGTGATTCCAACTTGATTGACACGAGATTCCCATGTGATTTCCACGTGATTAAATGTAATTCCCACGATATTCCCACGTGATTGATACGTGTTTCCCAAGTGATTCCCACGTGATTAACACGTGATTCCCCCGTGATTCCCTCGTGATTGACACGTGATTCAAACGTGATAAACGCATGATCACCACTTGATTACCACGTGATTCCATCGTGATTGACACGTGACTCCCACATGACTCCCACGTGATTGACACGATACACCCACGTGATTCCGACTTGATTCCCACGTGATTCCCAAGTGACTCCCACATGATTCCCACGTGATTGACGCATGATTCCCACGTGATTCCCACGTGATTGACACGTGATTCCACGTGATTCCCACGTGATTCTCATGTAATTCCCACATGATTGACACGTGATTCCCACGTGATTATCACGTGATTCCCACGTTATTCCCAAGTGATTGACACATGATTCCAACGTGATTCCCAAGTGATTCCCACATGATTAACACGTGATTCCCACGTGATTCCCAAATGATTGTTACGTGATTCCCACGTGATTCACACGTGATTCACACGTGATTCACATGTAATTCCATCGTGATTGACACGTGATTCCCACATGATTCCCACGTTATTGACACGTGATTCCAACCTGATTCCCACGTGATTCCCAATGATTCCATTGTGATTCCCATCTGATTCCCATGGGATTGAAACTTGTTTCCCACGTGATTGACACGTGATTCCCACGTGATTCAAAAGTGATTCCCACCTGATTCCCACGTGATTGACTCGGGATTCCCACGTGACTCCCTCGTGATTGATTCGTGATTCCCACGTGATCCCACGTGAATGACACGTGATTCCCACGTGATTCCCACGTGATTCCCACGTGATTGGCTCGGGATTCGCACGTGATTCCCTCGTGATTGACAAGTGATTCCCACGTGATTTCCACGGGATTCCCACGTGATTCCCACGTGATTCCCACGTGATTGACATGTGATTGACACGTGATTCCCACGTGATTCCCACGTGATTGACACCTGATTCCCACGTGATTCCCAAATGATTGTCACGTGATTCCCACGTGATTCCCACGTGATTGACACGTGATTCCCACGTTATCCCACGTGATTCCCACATGATTCCCACGTGATTCCCACGAGATTCCCACGTGATTGGCACGAGATTCCGACGTGATTCCCACGTGATTGACACGTGATTCCCTCGTGATTCCCACATGATTGACACGTGATTCCCACGTGATTCCCACATGATTCCCACGTTATTCCCACGTGATTGACACGTGATTCACACGTGATTCACACGTGATTCCCCCGTGATTGACACGTGATTCCCACGTGATTCCCTAATGATTTTCACGTCATTCCCACGTGTTTCCCAGGTGATTCCCACGTGATTCCCATGTGATTGACACGTGATTCCCACGTGATTCCTACGTGATTCCCACGTGATTCCCACGTGATTGACACGTGATTCAATCGTGATTCCCACGTGAGTCCCAAGTGTTTCCCACGTGATTTCCACGTGATTGACATGTGAATCCCACGTGATTCCCACGTGACTTCCTCGTGATTTCCACGTGATTGACACGTGAATCCCAGGTGATTCCCACGTGATTGAGGCGTGAGTCCCACGTGATTCCCACGTGATTGACACGTGATTCCCACGTGATTCCCACGTGATTGACACGTGATTCCCAGGTGATTGACACGTGATTCCCACGTGATTCCCACGTGACTCCGAGGTGATTCCCATGTGATTGACGCATGATTCCAACATGATTCACACGTGATTCCAACGTGATCCCTAAATGATTCCCATGTGATGCCCACGTGATGCCCACGTGATTTAACGTGATTCCCACGTGATTCCCACGTGATTAACTCTTGATTGTCACGTAATTCCCACATGAATCCCACGTGATTGACACGTGATTCCCTCGTGATTCCCACGTGATTCCCACGTGATTGACGCATGATTCCAACGTGATTCACACGTGATTCCCACGTGATTCCTAAATTATTCCCATGTGATGCCCACGTGATGCCCACGTGATTTCATGTGATTCCCACGTGATTCCCACGTGATTAACAAGTGATTGTCACGTAATTCCCACATGATTCCCACGTGATTGACACGTGATTCCCTCGTGATTCCCACGTGATTCCCACGTGATTCCCTCGTGATTCCCACGTGATTGACACGTGATTCCCAAGTTTTTCCCACGTGATTCCCACGTGATTGACACTTGATTCCCACGTGATTCCCACGTAATTCTCACGTGATTGCCACGTGAATTACACGTGATTCCCACGTGATTATCACGTGATACCCATGTGATTCCCAAGTGACTGACACGTGTTTCCCACGTGCTTTCCACGTGATTCCCACGTGATTCCCAAGTGATTGAAACGTTACTCCCAACTTATTCTCACGTGATTGACACGTGATTATCACGAGATTCCCACGAGATTCCCACGTGATTGACAGGTGATTGATGCATGATTTCCACTTGATTCCCACGTGATTCCCACGTGATTGACACGTGATTCCCACGTGATTCACTCGTGATTGACAAGTGATTCCCACGTGATTTCCACGGGATTCCCACGTGATTCCCACGTGACTCCCTCGTGATTGACTCGTGATTCCCACGTGATTACCACGTGAATGAAACGTGATTCGCACGTGATTCCCAGGTGATTCTCACGTGACTCCCACGTGATTGACACGTGAGTCCCACGTGATTATCCCGTGATTCCCATGTGATTCCCAAGTGAGTGACACGTGATTCCCACGTGCTTCCCACGTGATTCCCACGTGATTCCCAAGTGATTGACACATGATTCCAACGTGATTCCCAAGTGATTCCCACATGATTGACACGTGATTCCCACGTGATTGAAACGTGATTCCCACGTGATTGACATGTGATTCCCACGTGATTCCCACGTGATTGACCCGTCATTCCCACGTGATTCCCATGTGATTCCCACGTGATTGACTCATGATTACCACTTGATTCCCACGTGATTCCATCGTGATTGACACGTGATTCCCACGAGATTCCCACGTGATTCCCACGTGATTGACACCCGTTTCCCACGTTATACCCAAGTGATTCCCACATGATTGACTCGTGATTCCCACGTGATTGACACGTGATTCCCACGTGATTCCCACGTGATTCCCACGTGATTCCCACCTGATTCCCACGGGATTGAAACGTGTTTCCCACATGATTGACACGTGATTCCCACGTGATTTAAAAGTGATTCCCACGTGATTCCAACGTGATTGACACGTGATTCCCAAATGATTCCCGTGTGATACCCATGTGATGCCCACGTGATTGACACGTGATTAATACGTGATTCCCTCGTGATTGACACATGATTCCCACATGATTCCCACGTGATTGACACGTTATTCCCACGTGATACCTACGTGATTACCACGTGATTCCCACGTTATTCCCACGTGACTCCCATGTGATTCCCACGTGATTGACGCATGATTCCCACGTGATTCCCACGTGATTCCCACCTGATTCACACGTGATTCATACAGGATTGACACGTGACTCCCACGTGATTCCCACGTGATTGACACGTGACTCCCACGTGATTCCCCCGTGACTCTAACGTGATTCCCACGTAATTGACATGTGATTCCCACGTGATTGACACGTGATTCCCATATGATTACCACATGATTCCAACGTGATTGACACATGATGCCCATGTGATTCCCACGTGATTGACACGTGATTTCCATGTGATTCCCACTTGATTCTCACATGATTGACACGTGATTGACACGTGATTCCCACATGAATCCCACGTGATTCCCACGTGATTCCCACGTGATTGACACGTGATTCCCACGTGATTCACACGTAATTCCATCGTGATTGACACTCGATTCCCACATGATTCCCACGATATTGACACGTGATTCCAGCGTGATTCCCACGTGATTAGCACGTGATTCCCATGTGATTCCCACGTGTTTGACGTATGATTACCATTTGATTGCCACGTGATTCCATCATGATTGACACATGATTCCCACATGACTCCCACGTGATTGTCACGTGATCCCCACGTGATTCCCACGTGATTCCCACGTGATTCTCACCTGACTCCCACGTGATTCCCACGTGATTGGCACATGATTCCCACGTGATTCCCACGTGATTGACACGTGATTCACACTTGATTCCCACGTGATTTTCACGTGATTCCTACGTGATTGACACGTGATTCCCACGTGATTCCTCATGATTCCTATGGGATTGACACGTGATTCCCACGTGATTCCCACGTGATTGACACGTGATTCCCACGTGATTCATACGTGATTCCCACGTGATTCCCTCGTGATTAACACCTGATTCCCAGGTGATTCACAAATGATTGTCATGTTATTCCCACGTGATTCCCACGTGATTCACACGTGATTCCTACGTGATTGACACGTGATTCCCACGTGTTTCCCACGTGATTTACACGTGATTCCTACGTGATTGACACGTGATTCCCACGTGATTCCCACGTGATTCCTATAGGATTGACACGTGATTCCCACGTTATTCCCACGTGATTCCCACGTGATTGACACGTGATTCCCACGTGATTCCCACGTGATTCCCATATGATTCCAACATGAATGACACGTGATTCCCAAATGATTACCACGTGATGCCAACGTGATTGACACGTCATTCCCACGTGATTCCAACTTGATTGACACGAGATTCCCATGTGATTTCCACGTGTTTAAATGTGATTCCCACGATATTCCCACGTGGTTGATACGTGATTCCCAAGTGATTCCCACGTGATTAACACGTGATTCCCACGTGATTCCCTCGTGATTGACACGTGATTCCCACGTGATAAACGCATGAACACCACTTGATTACCACGTGATTCCATCGTGATTGACACGTGACTCCCACATGACTCCCACGTGATTGACACGATATACCCACGTGATTCCGACTTGATTCCCACGTTATTCCCACGTGACTCCCACATGATTCCCACGTGATTGATGCATGATTCCCACGTGATTACCACGTGATTCCCATGTGATTCCCACGTGATTCTCACGTAATTCCCACGTGATTGACACGTGATTCCCACGTGATTATCACGTGATTCCCACGTTATTCCCAAGTGATTGACACATGATTCCAACGTGATTCCCAAGTGATTCCCACGTGATTGACACGTGATTCCCACGTGATTGACACGTGATTCCCACGTGATTGACACGTGATTCCCACGTGATTCCTACGTGATTGACACATCATTCCCACGTGATTCCCATGTGATTCCCACGTGATTAACACGTGATTCCCATGTGATTCCGAAATGATTGTTATGTGATTCCCACGTGATTCCCACGTGATTCACACGTGATTCACATGTAATTCCATCGTGATTGACACGTGATTCCCACATGATTCCCACGTGATTGACGCATGATTCCCACGTGATTCTCACGTAATTCCCACGTGATTGACACGTGATTCCCACGTTATTCCCAAGTGATTTACACATGATTCCAACGTGATTCCCCAGTGATTCCCACGTGATTGACACGTGATTCCCACTTGATTCCCACGTGATTGACTCGTGATTCTCATATGATTCCCACGTGATTCCAACGTGATTGACACGTGATTCCCACGTAATTGACACGTGATTTCCACGTGATTCCCACTTGATTCTCACATGATTGACACGTGATTTACACGTGATTCCCACGAGAATCCCACGTGATTTCCATGTGATTCCCACGTGAGTGACACGTGATTCCCACCTTATTCCCACGTGATTCCCACGGGATTGACATGTCATTCCCACGTGATTGCCACGTGATTCCCACGTGATTGACATGTGATTCCCACGTGATTCCCCCCTGATTCCCACGTGATTCCCAAATGATTCCCACGTGATGCCCACATGATGCTCACGTGATTGACACGTGATGTCCACATGATGCCCACGTGATTGACACGTGATTCCCACGTGATTCAAACGTAATTCCATCGTGATTGACAAGTGATTCCCACATGATTCACACGATATTGACACGTGATTCCAACGTGATTCCCACATGATTACCACGTGATTTCCATGTGATTCCCACGTGACTCCCACGTGATTCCCACGTGATTGACGCATGATCACCACTTGATTCCCACGTGATTCCATCATGATTGACACGTGACTCCCACATGACTCCCACGTGATTGACACGTGATACCCACGTGATTCCCACTTGATTCCCACGTGATTCCCACGTGACTCCCACGTGTTTCCCACGTGATTGACGCATGATTTCCACGTGATTCCCACGTGATTCCCAAGTGATTGACACGTGATTCCCACGTGATTCCCACGTGATTCTCACGTGATTCCCACGTGATTGACACGTGAGTCCCACGTGATTATCACGTGATTCCCATGTGATTCCCAAGTGAGTGACACGTGATTCCCACGTGCTTCCCACGTGATTCCCACGTGATTCCCAAGTGATTGACACATGATTCGAACGTGATTCCCAAGTGATTCCCACATGATTCACACGTGTTTCCCACGTGATTGAAACGTGATTCCCACGTGATTGACACGTGATTCCCACGTGATTCCCACGTGATTGACACGTCATTCCCACGTGATTCCCATGTGATTTCCACGTGATTAACACGTGATTCCCAGGTGATTCCCAAATGATTGTCACGTGATTCCCACATGTTTCCCACGTTATTGACACGTGATTCCAACCTGATTCCCACGTGATTGACACGTGATTCCCACGTGATTCCCACGTGATTCCTACGTGATTGACACGTGATTCCCACGTGATTCCCACGTGATTCCTATAGGATCGACACGTGATTCCCAAGTTATTCCCACGTGATTCCCACATGATTGACACGTGATTCCCACGTGATTCCCATATGATTCCAACGTGAATGACACGTGATTCCCAAATGATTACCACGTGATGCCAACGTGATTGACACGTCATTCCCACGTGATTCCAACTTGATTGACACGAGATTCCCATGTGATTTCCACGTGATTAAATGTAATTCCCACAATATTCCCACGTGATTGATACGTGATTCCCAAGTGATTCCCACGTGATTAACACGTGATTCCCCCATGATTCCCTCGTGATTGACACGTGATTCCCACGTGATAAACGCATGATCACCACTTGATTACCACGTGATTCCATCGTGATTGACACGTGACTCCCACATGACTCCCACGTGATTGACACGATACACCCACGTGATTCCGACTTGATTCCCACGTGATTCCCACGTGACTCCCACATGATTCCCACGTGATTGACGCATGATTCCCACGTGATTCCCACGTGATTGACACGTGATTCCCACGTGATTCCCACGTGATTCTCATGTAATTCCCACGTGATTGACACGTGATTCCCACGTGATTATCACGTGATTCCCACGTTATTCCCAAGTGATTGACACATGATTCCAACGTGTTTCCCAAGTGATTCCCACGTGATTGACACGTGATTCCCACGTGATTCCTACGTGATTGACACGTCATTCCCACGTGATTAACACGTGATTCCCACGTGATACCCAAATGATTGTTACGTGATTCCCACGTGATTCACACGTGATTCACACGTGATTCACATGTAATTCCATCGTGATTGACACGTGATTCCCACATGATTCCCACGTTATTGACACGTGATTCCAACCTGATTCCCACGTGATTCCCAATGATTCCATCGTGATTCCCATCTGATTCCCATGGGATTGAAACGTGTTTCCCACGTGATTGCCACGTGATTCCCACGTGATTCAAAAGTGATTCCCACGTGATTCCCACGTGATTGACTCGGGATTCCCACGTGACTCCCTCGTGATTGATTCGTGATTCCCACGTGATCCCACGTGAATGACACGTGATTCCCACGTGACTCCCACGTGATTCCCACGTGATTGGCTCGGGATTCCCACGTGATTCCCTCGTGATTGACAAGTGATTCCCACGTGATTTCCACGGGATTCCCACGTGATTCCCACGTGATTCCCACGTGATTGACTCGGGATTCCCACGTGATTCCCACGTGATTCCCACGTGATTGACACGTGATTGACACGTGATTCCCACGTGATTCCCACGTGATTGACACCTGATTCCCACGTGATTCCCAAATGATTGTCACGTGATTCCCTCGTGATTGACACGTGATTCCCACGTGATTCAAAAGTGATTCCCACGTGATTCCAACGTGATTGACACGTGATTACCAAATGATTCCCGTGTGATACCCATGTGATGCCCACGTGATTGACACGTGATTACTACGTGATTCCCTCGTGATTGACACGTGATTCCCACATGATTCCCACGTGATTGACACGTTATTCCCACGTGATTCCCCCGTGATTCTAACGTGATTCCCACGTAATTGACATGTGATTCCCACGTGATTCCCACGTGATTGACACGTGATTCCCAAATGATTCCCGTGTGATACACATGTGATGCCCACGTGATTGACACGTGATTACTACGTGATTCCCTCGTGATTGACGCATGATTCCCACGTGATTCCCACGTGATTCCCACCTGATTCACACGTGATTCATACGGGATTGACACGTGATTCCCACGTGATTCCCACGTGATTGACACGTGACTCCCACGTGATTCCCCCGTGACTCTAACGTGATTCCCACGTAATTGACATGTGATTCCCACGTGTTTCCCACGTGATTGACACGTGATTCCCATATGATTACCACGTGATTCCAACGTGATTGACACATGATGCCCATGTGATTCCCACGTGATTGACACGTGATTTCCACGTGATTCCCACTTGATTCTCACATGATTGACACGTGATTGACACGTGATTCCGACGTGAATCCCACGTGATTCCCACGTGATTCCTACGTGATTGACACGTGATTCACATGTAATTCCATCATGATTGACACTCGATTCCCACATGATTCCCACGATATTGACACGTTATTCCAGCGTGATTCCCACGTGATTAGCACGTGATTCCCATGTGATTCCCACGTGGTTGACGAATGATTACCACTTGATTCCCACGTGATTCCATCATGATTGACACGTGATTCCCACATGACTCCCACGTGATTGTCACGTGATCCCCACGTGATTCCCACGTGATTACTACGTGATTCTCACGTGACTCCCACGTGATTCCCACGTGATTGGCGCATGATTCCCACGTGATTCCCACGTGATTGACACGTGATTGACACGTGATTCCCACGTGATTCCCACGTGATTGACACCTGATTCCCACGTGATTCCCAAATGATTGTCACGTGATTCCCTCGTGATTGACACGTGATTCCCACGTGATTCAAAAGTGATTCCCACGTGATTCCAACGTGATTGACACGTGATTACCAAATGATTCCCGTGTGATACCCATGTGATGCCCACGTGATTGACACGTGATTACTACGTGATTCCCTCGTGATTGACACGTGATTCCCACATGATTCCCACGTGATTGACACGTTATTCCCACGTGATTCCCCCGTGATTCTAACGTGATTCCCACGTAATTGACATGTGATTCCCACGTGATTCCCACGTGATTGACACATGATTCCCAAATGATTCCCGTGTGATACACATGTGATGCCCACGTGATTGACACGTGATTACTACGTGATTCCCTCGTGATTGACGCATGATTCCCACGTGATTCCCACGTGATTCCCACCTGATTCACACGTGATTCATACGGGATTGACACGTGATTCCCACGTGATTCCCACGTGATTGACACGTGACTCCCACGTGATTCCCCCGTGATTCTAACGTGATTCCCACGTAATTGACATGTGATTCCCACGTGTTTCCCACGTGATTGACACGTGATTCCCATATGATTACCACGTGATTCCAACGTGATTGACACATGATGCCCATGTGATTCCCACGTGATTGACACGTGATTTCCACGTGATTCCCACTTGATTCTCACATGATTGACACGTGATTGACACGTGATTCCGACGTGAATCCCACGTGATTCCCACGTGATTCCTACGTGATTGACACGTGATTCACATGTAATTCCATCGTGATTGACACTCGATTCCCACATGATTCCCACGATATTGACACGTTATTCCAGCGTGATTCCCACGTGATTAGCACGTGATTCCCATGTGATTCCCACGTGGTTGACGAATGATTACCACTTGATTCCCACGTGATTCCATCATGATTGACACGTGATTCCCACATGACTCCCACGTGATTGTCACGTGATCCCCACGTGATTCCCACGTGATTACTACGTGATTCTCACGTGACTCCCACGTGATTCCCACGTGATTGGCGCATGATTCCCACGTGATTCCCACGTGATTGACACGTGATTCACACGTGTTTCCCACGTGATTCCCACGTGATTCCCACGTGATTGACACGTCATTCCCAGGTGATTCCCACGTGATTCATACGTGATTCCCACGTGATTTCCTCGTGATTAACACGTGATTCCCAGGTGATTCCCAAATGATTGTCACGTGATTCCCACGTGATTCCCACGTGATTCCCACATGATTCACACGTGATTGACACGTGATTCCCACGTGATTCCCACGTGATTCCTACGTGATTGACACGTGATTCCCACGTGATTCCCACGTGATTCCTATAGGATCGACACGTGATTCCCACGTTATTCCCACGTGATTCCCACATGATTGACACGTGATTCCCACGTGATTCCCATATGATTCCAACGTGAATGACACGTGATTCCCAAATGATTACTACGTGATGCCAACGTGATTGACACGTCATTCCCACGTGATTCCAACTTGATTGACACGAGATTCCCATGTGATTTCCACGTGATTAAATGTAATTCCCACGATATTCCCACGTGATTGATACGTGTTTCCCAAGTGATTCCCACGTGATTAACACGTGATTCACCCGTGATTCCCTCGTGATTGACACGTGATTCAAACGTGATAAACGCATGATCACCACTTGATTACCACGTGATTCCATCGTGATTGACACGTGACTCCCACATGACTCCCACGTGATTGACACGATACACCCACGTGATTCCGACTTGATTCCCACGTGATTCCCATGTGACTCCCACATGATTCCCACGTGATTGACGCATGATTCCCACGTGATTCCCACGTGATTGACACGTGATTCCACGTGATTCCCACGTGATTCTCATGTAATTCCCACATGATTGACACGTGATTCCCACGTGATTATCACGTGATTCCCACGTTATTCCCAAGTGATTGACACATGATTCCAACGTGATTCCCAAGTGATTCCCACGTGATTAACACGTGATTCCCACGTGATTCCCAAATGATTGTTACGTGATTCCCACGTGATTCACACGTGATTCACACGTGATTCACATGTAATTCCATCGTGATTGACACGTGATTCCCACATGATTCCCACGTTATTGACACGTGATTCCAACCTGATTCCCACGTGATTCCCAATGATTCCATTGTGATTCCCATCTGATTCCCATGGGATTGAAACGTGTTTCCCACGTGATTGACACGTGATTCCCACGTGATTCAAAAGTGATTCCCACCTGATTCCCACGTGATTGACTCGGGATTCCCACGTGACTCCCTCGTGATTGATTCGTGATTCCCACGTGATCCCACGTGAATGACACGTGATTCCCACGTGATTCCCACGTGATTCCCACGTGATTGGCTCGGGATTCGCACGTGATTCCCTCGTGATTGACAAGTGATTCCCACGTGATTTCCACGGGATTCCCACGTGATTCCCACGTGATTCCCACGTGATTGACACGTGATTGACACGTGATTCCCACGTGATTCCCACGTGATTGACACCTGATTCCCACGTGATTCCCAAATGATTGTCACGTGATTCCCACGTGATTCCCACGTGATTGACACGTGATTCCCACGTTATTCCCACGTGATTCCCACATGATTCCCACGTGATTCCCACGAGATTCCCACGTGATTGGCACGAGATTCCGACGTGATTCCCACGTGATTGACACGTGATTCCCTCGTGATTCCCACATGATTGACACGTGATTCCCACGTGATTCCCACATGATTCCCACGTGATTCCCACGTGATTGACACGTGATTCACACGTGATTCACACGTGATTCCCCCGTGATTGACACGTGATTCCCACGTGATTCCCTAATGATTTTCACGTCATTCCCACGTGTTTCCCAGGTGATTCCCACGTGATTCCCATGTGATTGACACGTGATTCCCACGTGATTCCCACGTGATTCCCACGTGATTGACACGTGATTCAATCGTGATTCCCACGTGAGTCCCAAGTGTTTCCCACGTGATTTCCACGTGATTGACATGTGAATCCCACGTGATTCCCACGTGACTTCCTCGTGATTTCCACGTGATTGACACGTGAATCCCAGGTGATTCCCACGTGATTGAGGCGTGAGTCCCACGTGATTCCCACGTGATTGACACGTGATTCCCACGTGATTCCCACGTGATTGACACGTGATTCCCAGGTGATTGACACGTGGTTCCCACGTGATTCCCACGTGACTCCGAGGTGATTCCCATGTGATTGACGCATGATTCCAACATGATTCACACGTGATTCCAACGTGATCCCTAAATGATTCCCATGTGATGCCCACGTGATGCCCACGTGATTTAACGTGATTCCCACGTGATTCCCACGTGATTAACTCTTGATTGTCACGTAATTCCCACATGAATCCCACGTGATTGACACGTGATTCCCTCGTGATTCCCACGTGATTCCCACGTGATTGACGCATGATTCCAACGTGATTCACACGTGATTCCCACGTGATTCCTAAATTATTCCCATGTGATGCCCACGTGATGCCCACGTGATTTCACGTGATTCCCACGTGATTCCCACGTGATTAACAAGTGATTGTCACGTATTTCCCACATGATTCCCACGTGATTGACACGTGATTCCCTCGTGATTCCCACGTGATTCCCACGTGATTCCCTCGTGATTCCCACGTGATTGACACGTGATTCCCAAGTTTTTCCCACGTGATTCCCACGTGATTGACACTTGATTCCCACGTGATTCCCACGTAATTCTCACGTGATTGCCACGTGAATTACACGTGATTCCCACGTGATTATCACGTGATACCCATGTGATTCCCAAGTGACTGACACGTGTTTCCCACGTGCTTTCCACGTGATTCCCACGTGTTTCCCAAGTGATTGAAACGTTACTCCCAACTTATTCTCACGTGATTGACACGTGATTATCACGAGATTCCCACGAGATTCCCACGTGATTGACAGGTGATTGATGCATGATTTCCACTTGATTCCCACGTGATTCCCACGTGATTGACACGTGATTCCCACGTGATTCACTCGTGATTGACAAGTGATTCCCACGTGATTTCCACGGGATTCCCACGTGATTCCCACGTGACTCCCTCGTGATTGACTCGTGATTCCCACGTGATTACCACGTGAATGAAACGTGATTCCCACGTGATTCCCAGGTGATTCTCACGTGACTCCCACGTGATTGACACGTGAGTCCCACGTGATTATCCCGTGATTCCCATGTGATTCCCAAGTGAGTGACACGTGATTCCCACGTGCTTCCCACGTGATTCCCACGTGATTCCCAAGTGATTGACACATGATTCCAACGTGATTCCCAAGTGATTCCCACATGATTGACACTTGATTCCCACGTGATTGAAACGTGATTCCCACGTGATTGACATGTGATTCCCACGTGATTCCCACGTGATTGACCCGTCATTCCCACGTGATTCCCATGTGATTCCCACGTGATTGACTCATGATTACCACTTGATTCCCACGTGATTCCATCGTGATTGACACGTGATTCCCACGAGATTCCCACGTGATTCCCACGTGATTGACACCCGTTTCCCACGTTATACCCAAGTGATTCCCACATGATTGACACGTGATTCCCACGTGATTGACACGTGATTCCCACGTGATTCCCACGTGATTCCCACGTGATTCCCACCTGATTCCCACGGGATTGAAACGTGTTTCCCACATGATTGACACGTGATTCCCACGTGATTTAAAAGTGATTCCCACGTGATTCCAACGTGATTGACACGTGATTCCCAAATGATTCCCGTGTGATACCCATGTGATGCCCACGTGATTGACACGTGATTAATACGTGATTCCCTCGTGATTGACACGTGATTCCCACATGATTCCCACGTGATTGACACGTTATTCCCACGTGATACCTACGTGACTACCACATGATTCCCACGTTATTCCCACGTGACTCCCATGTGATTCCCACGTGATTGACGCATGATTCCCACGTGATTCCCACGTGATTCCCACCTGATTCACACGTGATTCATACAGGATTGACACGTGACTCCCACGTGATTCCCACGTGATTGACACGTGACTCCCACGTGATTCCCCCGTGACTCTAACGTGATTCCCACGTAATTGACATGTGATTCCCACGTGATTCCCACGTGATTGACACGTGATTCCCATATGATTACCACATGATTCCAACGTGATTGACACATGATGCCCATGTGATTCCCACGTGATTGACACGTGATTTCCATGTGATTCCCACTTGATTCTCACATGATTGACACGTGATTGACACGTGATTCCCACATGAATCCCACGTGATTCCCACGTGATTCCCACGTGATTGACACGTGATTCCCACGTGATTCACACGTAATTCCATCGTGATTGACACTCGATTCCCACATGATTCCCACGATATTGACACGTGATTCCAGCGTGATTCCCACGTGATTAGCACGTGATTCCCATGTGATTCCCACGTGGTTGACGTATGATTACCATTTGATTCCCACGTGATTCCATCATGATTGACACGTGATTCCCACGTGATTGACACGTGATTCCTAGATGATTGACACGTGATTCCCACGTGATTCCCACGTGATTCCCACGTGATTGACACGTGATTCCTAGATGATTGACACGTGATTCCCACGTTATTCCCACGTGATTCCCACGTGATTGACAGGTTATTCCCACGTGATTCCCACGTGATTGACACGTGATTCCCACGTGATTCCCACATGATTCCCACGTGATTGACACGTCATTCCCATGTGATTCCCACGTGATTCCCACGTGATTCCCACGTGATTCCCACGTGATTACCACGTGATTCCATCGTGATTGACACGTGACTCACACATGACTCCCACGTGATTGACACGATATACCCACGTGATTCCGAATTGATTCCCACGTGATTCCCACGTGACTCCCGCATGATTCCCACGTGATTGACGCATGATTCCCACGTGATTCCCACGTGATTGACACGTGATTCCCACGTGATTCCCACGTGAGTCTCACGTAATTCCCACGTGATTGACACGTGATTCCCACGTGATTATCACGTGATTCCCACATTATTCCCAAGTGATTGACACATGATTCCAACGTGATTCCCAAGTGATTCCCACGTGATTGACACGTGATTCCCACGTGATTGACACGTGATTCCCACGTGATTCCTACGTGATTGACACGTCATTCCCACGTGATTCCCACGTGATTAACACGTGATTCCCAGGTGATTCCCAAATGATTGTTACGTGATTCCCACGTGATTCAAACGTGATTCACACATGATTCACATGTAATTCCATCGTGATTGACACGTGATTCCCACATGATTCCCACGTTATTGACACGTGATTCCAACCTGATTCCCACGTGATTCCCAATGATTCCATCGTGATTCCCATCTGATTCCCACGTGATTGAAACGTGTTTCCCACGTGATTGACACGTGATTCCCACGTGATTCAAAAGTGATTCCCACGTGATTCCCACGTGATTGACTCGGGATTCCCACGTGACTCCCTCGTGATTGATTCGTGATTCCCACGTGATTCCCACGTGATTGACACGTCATTCCCACGTGATTTCCACGTGTTTCATACATGATTCCCAAGTGATTTCCACGTGATTAACACGTGATTCCCAGGTGATTCCCAAATGAGTGTCACGTGATTCCCACGTGATTCCCACATGATTCCCACGTGATTGACACGTGATTCCCACGTGATTCCCACGTGATTTACACGTGATTCCTACGTGATTGACACGTGATTCCCACGTGATTCTTATGGAATTGACACGTGATTCCCACGTGATTCCCACGTGATTCCCTCGTGATTGACACGTTATTCCAACGTGATTCCCACGTGATTCCCATATGATTCCAATTAGATTGACACGTGATTCCCAAATGATTCCCACGTGATGCCCATGTGATTGACACGTCATTCCCACGTGATTCCAACTTGATTGATACGAGATTCCCATGTGATTTCCACGTGATTAAATGTGATTCCCACGTGATTCCTAGATGATTGACACGTGATTCCCACGTGATTCCCACGTGATTCCCACGTGATTGACACGTGATTCCTAGATGATTGACACGTGATTCCCACATGACTCCCACGTGATTGTCACCTGATACCCACGTGATTCTCACGTGATTCCCACGTGATACCCACGTGACTCCCACGTGACTCCCACGTGATTCCCACGTGATTGGCGCATGATTCCCACGTGATTCCCACATGATTGACACGTGATTCCCACATGATTCCTCTGGGATTGACACGTGATTCCCACGTGACTCCCACATGATTCCCACGTGATTGGCGCATGATTCCCACGTGATTCCCACGTGATTAACACGTGATTCCCCCGTGATTCCCATGTGATTGACACGTGATTCCCACGTGATTCCCACGTGTTTCCACGTGATTGACCCATGATACCCACGTGATTCCCACGTGATTCCAACGTGATTGACACGTGAATCTCACGTGAATGACAGGAGATTCTCACGTGATTCCCACGTGATTCCCCCGTGACTGACACGTGATTTCCACGTGATTCCCATGTGATTACCACCTGATTTCCACGAGATTGCCACGTGACTGCAATGTGATTCCCACATGATTGAAGCATGATTCCCATGTGATTCCCACGTGATTCCCACGTGGTTCACATGTGATTCCCACGTGATTCCCACGTGATTTACACGTGATTCCCATGTGATTCCCATGTGATTGACATGTAATTCCCACGTGATTCCCACGTGATTCCCACGTGAATGATACGTGATTCCTACGTGATTCCCAAGTGTTTCCCAAGTGACTGACACGTGATTCCAATGTGATTACCACGTGATTCTCTCGTGATTGACACGTGATTCCCACATGATTCCCACGTGATTGACACGTGATTCCCACTTGATTCCCACGTGATTACCACGTGACTCCCACATTATTCCCACGTGACTCCCATGTGATTCACACGTGATTGATGCATGATTCCCACGTGATTCTCACGTGATTGACACGTGATTCCCACGTGATAGACGCATGAACACCACTTGATTCCCACGTGATTCCATTGTGATTGACACGTGATTCCCACATGATTCCCACGTGATTGACATGTGATTCCCACTTGATTCCCACGTGATTCCCACTTGATTCCCACGTGATTCCCACGTGACTCCCACATGATTCCCACGTGATTGACGCATGATTCCCTCGTGATTTCCACGTGATTGACACGTGATTCCCACGTGATTCCCAGGTGATTCTCATGTAATTCCCACGTGATTGACACGTGATTCCCACGTGATTATCACGTGATTCCCATGTGATTCCCAAGTGATTGACACGTGATTCCCACGTGCTTCCCACGTGATTCCCACGTTATTCCCAAGTGATTGACACATGATTCCAACGTGATTCCCAAATGATTCCCACGTGATTGACACGTGATTCCCACGTGATTGACACGTGATTCCCACATGATTCCTACGTGATTGACACGTCATTCCCACGTGATTCCCATGTGATTCCCACCTGATGAACACGTGATTCCCAGGTGATTCCCAAATGATTGTCACGTGATTCCCACGTGATTCCCACGTGATTCACACGTGATTCACACGTAATTCCATCGTGATTGACACGTGATTCCCACATGATTCCCACGTTATTGACACGTGATTCGAACCTGATTCCCACGTGATTACCACGTGATTCCCATATGATTCCCACGTGAGTCCCACGTGATTCCCACGTGATTGACGCATGATTACCACTTGATTCCCACGTGATTCCATCATGATTCCCACCTGATTCCCACGGGATTGAAACGTGTTTCCCACGTGATTGACACGTGATTCCCACGTGATTCAAAAGTGATTCCCACATGATTCCCACGTGATTGAAATGTGATTCCAGCGTGATTCCCACGTGATTGGCGCGTGATTCCCATGTGATTCCCACGTGACTCCCACGTGATTCCCACGTGATAGACACGTGATTCCCACGTGATTCCCACGTGACAACAACGTGATTCCCACGTAATTGACATGTGATTCCTACGTGATTCCCACGTGATTGACTCGTGATTCCCATATGATTCCCACGTGATTCCAACATGCTTGACACGTGATTCCCACGTGATTCCCACGTGATTGACACGTGATTCCCACGTGATTGACACGTGATTCACACGTGATTGACACGTGATTCATACGTGATTCAAAAGTGATTCCGACGTGATTCCAACGTGATTTACAAGTGATTCCCAAATGATTCCCGTGTGATACGCACGTGATGCCCACCTGATTGACACGTGATTCCTGCGTGATTCCCTCGTGATTGACACGTTATTCCCAAGTGATTCCCAAGTGATTCCCACGTGATTCCCACGGGATTGACACTTGATTCCCACGTGATTCCCACGTGATTGACACATGATTCCCACGTGACTCCAACGTGATTCCCACATAATTGTCATGTGATTCCCACGTGATTCCCACGTGATTGACTCGTGATTCCCATATGATTCCCACGTGATTCCAACGTGATTGACACGTGATTCCCACGTGATTCCCACGTGATTGACACGTGATTTCCACGTGATTCCCACTTGATTCTCACATGATTGACACGTGATTGACACGTGATTCCCACGTGAATCCCACGTGATTCCCATGTGATTCCCACGTGATTGACACGTGATTCCCACCTTATTTCCACGTGATTCCCAAAGGATTGAAATGTCATTCCCACGTGATTGCCACGTGATTCAAACTTGATTGACATGTGTTTCCCACGTGATTGACACGTGATTCACACGTAATTCCCACGTTTTTCCCACGAGATTCCCACATGATTCCCACGTGATTCCCACGTGATTGGCACGAGATTCCCACATGATTGGCACGAGATTCCGACGTAATACCCACGTGATTCCCACGTGATTGACACGTAATTCCCACGTGACTCCCACGTGATTGACACGTGATCCCCACGTGATTCCCACGTGATTCCCACGTGATTGGCATGAGATTCTGACGTAATTCCCACGTGATTCCCACGTGATTGACACGTAATTCCCACGTGTTTCCCACGTGATTGACGCGTGATTCCCACGTGATTCCCACGTGATTGACACGTGATTCCCACGTGATTCCCACGTGATTCTCACGTAATTCCCACGTGATTGACACGTGATTCCCACGTGATTATCACGTGATTCCCATATGATTCCCAAGAGATTGACACGTGATTCCCACGTGCTTCCCACGTGATTCCCATGTTATTCCCAAGTGATTGACACATGATTCCAACGTGATTCCCAAGTGATTCCCTCGTGATTGACACGTGATTCCCACGTGATTCAAAAGTGATTCCCACGTGATTCCAACGTGATTGACACGTGATTCCCAAATGATTCCCGTGTGATACCCATGTGATGCCCACGTGATTGACACGTGATTCCTACGTGATTCCCTCATGATTGACACGTGATTCCCACATGATTCCCACGTGATTGACACGTTATTCCCACGTGATTCCTACTTGATTACCACGTGATTCCCACATTATTCCCACGTGACTCCCATGTGATTCCCACGTGATTGATGCATGATTCCCACGTGATTCCCACGTGATTCCCACGGGATTGACTCATGATTCCCACGTGATTCCCACGTGATTGACACGTGATATCCACGTGATTCCCACTTGATTCTCATATGACTGACACGTGATTGACACGTGATTCCCACGTGATTCCCACATGATTCCCACGTGATTCCCAAATGATTCCCACGTGATTGAGACGTGATTCCAGCGTGATTCCCACGTGATTGGCGCGTTATTCCCATGTGATTCCCACGTGACTCCCACGTGATTCCCACGTGATAGACACGTGATTCCCACGTGATTCCCACGTGACAACAACGTGATTCCCACGTAATTGACATGTGATTCCTACGTGATTCCCACGTGATTGACTCGTGATTCCCGTATGATTCCCACGTGATTCCAACATGATTGATACGTGATTCCCACGTGATGCCCACGTGATTGACACGTGATTCCCACATGATTCCCACGTGATTGAGACGTGATTCCAGCGTGACTCCCACGTGATTGGCGCGTTATTCCCATGTGATTCCCACGTGACTCCCACGTGATTCCCACGTGATAGACACGTGATTCCCACGTGATTCCCACGTGACAACAACGTGATTCCCACGTAATTGACATGTGATTCCTACGTGATTCCCACGTGATTGACTCGTGATTCCCGTATGATTCCCACGTGATTCCAACATGATTGATACGTGATTCCCACGTGATTCCCACGTGATTGACACGTGATTCCCACGTGATTGACACGTGTTTCACACGTGATTTACACGTGATTCCCACGTGATTCAAAAGTGATTCCGACGTGATTCCAACGTGATTTACAAGTGATTCCCAAATGATTCCCGTGTGATACCCATGTGATGCCCACCTGACTGACACGTGATTCCTACGTGCTTCCCTCGTGATTGGCACGTTATTCTCACGTGATTCCTACGTGATTACCACATGATTCCCACGTTATTCCCAAGTGACTCCCACGTGACTCCCACGTGATTGACGCATGATTCCCACGTGATTCCCAAGTGATTCCCACGTGATTCCCACGTGATTGACACATGATTCCCACGTGACTCCAACGTGATTCCCACGTAATTGTCATGTGATTCCCATGTGATTCCCACGTGATTGACTCGTGATTCCCATATGATTCCCACGTGATTCCAACGTGATTGACACGTGATTCCCACGTGATTGACACGTGATTTCCACGTGATTCCCACGTGATTATCACATGATTGACACGTGATTGACACGTGATTCCCACCTTATTCCCACGTGATTCCCAAGGGATTGAAATGTCATTCCCACGTTATTGCCACGTGATTCAAATTTGATTGACATGTGTTTCCCACGTGATTGACACGTGATTCCCACGTAATTCCCACGTGATTCCCACGAGATTCCCACGTGATTCCCACGTGATTCCCACGTGATTGGCACGAGATTCCCACATGATTGGCACGAGATTCCGACGTAATTCCCACGTGATTCCCACGTGATTGACACGTAAGTCCCACGTGACTCCCACGTGATTGACACGTGATTCCCACGTGATTCCCACGTGATTCCCACGTGATTCCCACGTGATTGGCACGAGATTCCGACGTAATTCCCACGTCATTCCCACGTGATTGACACGTAATTCCCACATGTTTCCCACGTGATTGACGCATGATTCCCACATGATTCCCACGTGATTGACATGTGATTCCCACATGATTCCCACGTGATTCTCACGTAATTCCCACGTGATTGACACGTGATTCCCACGTGATTATCACGTGATTCCCATGTGATTCCCAAGAGATTGACACGTGATTCCCACGTGCTTCCCACGTGATTCCCACGTTATTCCCAAGTGATTGACACATGATTCCAACGTGATTCCCAAGTGATTCCCTCGTGATTGACACGTGATTCCCACGTGATTCAAAAGTGATTCCCACGTGATTCCAACGTGATTGACACGTGATTCCCAAATGATTCCCGTGTGATACCCATGTGATGCCCACGTGATTGACACGTGATTCCTACGTGATTCCCTCGTGATTGACACGTGATTCCCACGTGATTCAAAAGTGATTCCCACGTGATTCCAACGTGATTGACACGTGATTCCCAAATGATTCCCGTGTGATACCCATGTGATGCCCACGTGATTGACACGTGATTCCTACGTGATTCCCTCGTGATTGACACGTGATTCCCACATGATTCCCAAGTAATTGACACGTTATTCCCACGTGATTCCTACTTGATTACCACGTAATTCCCACATTATTCCCACGTGACTCCCATGTGATTCCCACGTGATTGACACGTGATTCCCACCTTATTCCCACGTGATTCCCACGGGATTGACTCATGATTCCCACGTGATTCCCACGTTATTGACACGTGATGTCCACGTGATTCCCACTTGATTCTCACATGACTGACACGTGATTGACACGTGATTCCCACGTGAATCCCACGTGATTCCCTTGTGATTCCCACGTGATTGACACGTGATTCCTACCTTATTCCCACGTGATTCCCAAGGGATTAAATGTCATTCCCACGTGATTGCCACGTGATTCAAACTTGATTGACATGTGATTCCCACGTGATTGACATGTGATTCCCACGTAATTCCCTCGTGATACCCACGAGATTCCCACGTGATTCCCACGTGATTCCCACGTGATTGGCACGAGATTCCCACGTGATTGGCACGAGATTCCGACGTAATTCCCACGTGATTCCCACGTGATTGACACGTAATTCCCACGTGATTCCCACGTGATTGACACGTGATTCCCACGTGATTCCCACGTGATTCCCACGTGATTCCCACGTGATTCCCACGTGATTGAGACGTAATTCCCACGTGATTCCCACGTGATTGACGCATGATTCCCACGTGATTGACACGTGATTCCAACGTGATTCTCACGTAATTCCCAAGTGCTGACACGTGATTCCCACGTGATTATCACGTGATTCCCATGTGATTCCCAAGTGATTGACATGTGATTCCCACGTGCTTCCCACGTGATTTCCACGTTATTCCCAAGTGATTGACACATGATTCCAACGTGATTCCCAAGTGATTCCCACGTGATTGACACGTGATTCCCACGTGATTGACACGTCATTCCCACGTGATTCCCATGTGATTCCCACGTGATTAACACGTGATTCCTGGGTGATTCCCATATGATTGTCACGTGATTCCCACGTGATTCACACGTGATTCACACGTGATTCACACGTAATTCCATCGTGATTGACACGTGATTCCCACATGATTCCCACATTATTGACACGTGATTCGAACCTGATTCCCACGTGATTACCACGTGATTCCCCCGTGATTGACACATGATTCCCACGTGATTTACACGTGATTCCCCCGTGATTGACACGTGATTCCCACGTGATTCCCACGTGATTCCTATGGGATTGACACGTGATTCCCACGTGATTCCCAAATGATTGTCACGTGATTCCCACGTGATTAACACGTGATTCCCAGGTGATTCCCAAATGATTGTCACGTGATTCCCACGTGATTCCCACATGATTCCCACATGATTCCGACGTGATTGACATGTGATTCCCACATGATTACCACGTGATTTACACGTGATTCCTACGTTATTGACACGTGATTCCCACGTGATTCCCACGGGATTCCTATGGGATTTGCACGTGATTCCCACGTTATTCCCACGTGATTCCCACGTGATTGACACGTGATTCCCACGTGATTCCCACGTGATTAAATGTGATTCCGACGATATTCCCACGTGATTGATACGTGATTCCCAAGTGATTCCCACGTGATTAACACGTGATTGGCACGAGATTACGACGTGATTCCCACGTGATTCCCACGTGATTCCCACGGGATTCCTATGGGATTTGCACGTGATTCCCACGTTATTCCCACGTGATTCCCATATGATTCCAACGTGAATGACACGTGATTCCCAAATGATTCCCACGTGATGCCAACGTGATTGACACGTCATTCCCATGTGATTCCAACTTGATTGACACGAGATTCCCATGTGATTTCCACATGATTAAATGTGATTCCCACGATATTCCCACGTGATTGATACGTGATTCCCAAGTGATTCCCACGTGATTAACACGTGATACCCACGTGATTCCCACGTGATTCCCACGTGATTCCCACGTGATTCCCACGTGATTCCCACGTGATTCCCACGTGATTCCCACGTGATTGGCACGAGATTACGACGTGATTCCCACGTGATTCCCACGTGATTGACACGTGATTCCCACGTGATTCCCACATGATTGACACGTGATTCCCACGTGATTCCCACATGATTCCCACGTGATTCCCACATGATTGACACGTGATTCACACGTGATTCACACGTGGTTCCACCGTGATTGACACGTGATTCCCACGTGATTCCCAAGTGATTGACACGTGTTTCCCACGTTATTCACAAGTGATTTCCTTGTGATTGACACGTGATTTCCTTGTGATTCCCACGTGATTTACACGTGATTACCACGTGATTCCCCCGTGATTGACACGTGATTCCCAAGTGATTCCATCGTGATTGACACGTGATTCCCACATGATTGACATGTGATTTCCTTGTGATTCCCACGTGATTCTCACGTGATTTACACGTGATTACCACGTGATTCACAAATGATTGTCACGTGATTCCCACGTGATCCCACGTGATTCCCACGTGATTCCCCCGTGATTACCACGTGATTGACACATGATTGACACGTGATTCCCACGTGATTTACACGTGATTCCCACGTGATTGACACGTGTTTCCCACGTGATTGACACGTGATTCCCACGTGATTCCCTCATGATTGACACGTGATTCCCCCGTGATTTCCAAGGGATTCCCACATGAAATCCACGTGACTCCCACGTGATTGACACGTGATTCCCACGTGATTCCCACGTGATTGACACGTGATTCCCACGTGATTCCCAAATGATTGTCACGTGATCCACACGTGATTCCCACGTGATTCCCACGTGATTCCCACGTGATTGACACGTGATTCCCATGTGATTCCCACGTGATTGACACGTGATTCCTAGATGATTGACACGTGATTCCCACGTGATTCCCACGTGATTCCCACGTGATTGACACGTGATTCCTAGATGATTGACACGTGATTCCCACGTTATTCCCACGTGATTCCCACGTGATTGACACGTTATTCCCACGTGATTCCCACGTGATTGACACGTGATTCCCACGTGATTCCCACATGATTCCCACGTGATTGACACGTCATTCCCACGTGATTTACACGTGATTCCCACGTGATTGACACGTGTTTCCCACGTGATTGACGCATGAATCCCACGTGATTCCCACGTGATTCCCACGTGATTGACACGTGATTCCTAGATGATTGACACGTGATTCCCACGTTATTCCCACGTGATTCCCACATGATTGACACGTGATTCCCACGTGATTCCCACGTGATTGACACGTGATTCCCACGTGATTCCCACATGATTCCCACATGATTGACACGTGATTCCCACGTGATTTACACGTGATTCCCACGTGATTGACACGTGTTTCCCACGTGATTGACGCATGATTCCCACGTGATTCCCACGTGATTGACACGTGATTCCCACGTGATTCCCACGTGATTCTCACGTAATTCCCACGTGATTGACACGTGATTCCCACGTGATTAGCACGTGATTCCCACATTATTCCCAAGTGATTGACACATGATTCCAACGTGATTCCCAAGTGATTCCCACGTGATTGACACGTGATTCCCACGTGATTGACACGTGATTCCCACGTGATTGACACGTGATTCACACGTGATTGACACGTGATTCATACGTGATTCAAAAGTGATTCCGACGTGATTCCAACGTGATTTACAAGTGATTCCCAAATGATTCCCGTGTGATACTCACGTGATGCCCACCTGATTGACACGTGATTCCTGCGTGATTCCCTCGTGATTGACACGTTATTCCCAAGTGATTCCCAAGTGATTCCCACGTGATTCCCACGGGATTGACACTTGATTCCCACGTGATTCCCACGTGATTGACACATGATTCCCACGTGACTCCAACGTGATTCCCACATAATTGTCATGTGATTCCCACGTGATTCCCACGTGATTGACTCGTGATTCCCATATGATTCCCACGTGATTCCAACGTGATTGACACGTGATTCCCACGTGATTCCCACGTGATTGACACGTGATTTCCACGTGATTCCCACTTGATTCTCACATGATTGACACGTGATTGACACGTGATTCCCACGTGAATCCCACGTGACTCCCATGTGATTCCCACGTGATTGACACGTGATTCCCACCTTATTTCCACGTGATTCCCAAAGGATTGAAATGTCATTCCCACGTGATTGCCACGTGATTCAAACTTGATTGACATGTGTTTCCCACGTGATTGAAACGTGATTCCCACGTAATTCCCACGTTTTTCCCACGAGATTCCCACATGATTCCCACGTGATTCCCACGTGATTGGCACGAGATTCCCACATGATTGGCACGAGATTCCGACGTAATACCCACGTGATTCCCACGTGATTGACACGTAATTCCCACGTGACTCCCACGTGATTGACACGTGATCCCCACGTGATTCCCACGTGATTGCCACGTGATTGGCACGAGATTCCGACGTAATTCCCACGTGATTCCCACGTGATTGACACGTAATTCCCACGTGTTTCCCACGTGATTGACGCGTGATTCCCACGTGATTCCCACGTGATTGACACGTGATTCCCACGTGATTCCCACGTGATTCTCACGTAATTCCCACGTGATTGACACGTGATTCCCACGTGATTATCACGTGATTCCCATATGATTCCCAAGAGATTGACACGTGATTCCCACGTGCTTCCCACGTGATTCCCATGTTATTCCCAAGTGATTGACACATGATTCCAACGTGATTCCCAAGTGATTCCCTCGTGATTGACACGTGATTCCCACGTGATTCAAAAGTGATTCCCACGTGATTCCAACGTGATTGACACGTGATTCCCAAATGATTCCCGTGTGATACCCATGTGATGCCCACGTGATTGACACGTGATTCCTACGTGATTCCCTCGTGATTGACACGTGATTCCCACATGATTCCCACGTGATTGACACGTTATTCCCACGTGATTACTACTTGATTACCACGTGATTCCCACATTATTCCCACGTGACTCCCATGTGATTCCCACGTGATTGATGCATGATTCCCACGTGATTCCCACGTGATTCCCACGGGATTGACTCATGATTCCCACGTGATTCCCACGTGATTGACACGTGATATCCACGTGATTCCCACTTGATTCTCATATGACTGACACGTGATTGACACGTGATTCCCACGTGATTCCCACATGATTCCCACGTGATTCCCAAATGATTCCCACGTGATGTCCACGTGATGCCCACGTGATTGACACGTGATTCCCACATGATTCCCACGTGATTGAGACGTGATTCCAGCGTGATTCCCACGTGATTGGCGCGTTATTCCCATGTGATTCCCACGTGACTCCCACGTGATTCCCACGTGATAGACACGTGATTCCCACGTGATTCCCACGTGACAACAACGTGATTCCCACGTAATTGACATGTGATTCCTACGTGATTCCCACGTGATTGACTCGTGATTCCCGTATGATTCCCACGTGATTCCAACATGATTGATACGTGATTCCCACGTGATTCCCACGTGATTGACACGTGATTCCCACGTGATTGACACGTGATTCACACGTGATTTACACGTGATTCCCACGTGATTCAAAAGTGATTCCGACGTGATTCCAACGTGATTTACAAGTGATTCCCAAATGATTCCCGTGTGATACCCATGTGATGCCCACCTGAGTGACACGTGATTCCTACGTGCTTCCCTCGTGATTGGCACGTTATTCTCACGTGATTCCTACGTGATTACCACATGATTCCCACGTTATTCCCAAGTGACTCCCACGTGACTCCCACGTGATTGACGCATGATTCCCACGTGATTCCCAAGTGATTCCCACGTGATTCCCACGTGATTGACACATGATTCCCACGTGACTCCAACGTGATTCCCACGTAATTGTCATGTGATTCCCATGTGATTCCCACGTGATTGACTCGTGATTCCCATATGATTCCCACGTGATTCCAACGTGATTGACACGTGATTCCCACGTGATTGACACGTGATTTCCACGTGATTCCCACGTGATTATCACATGATTGACACGTGATTGACACGTGATTCCCACCTTATTCCCACGTGATTCCCAAGGGATTGAAATGTCATTCCCACGTTATTGCCACGTGATTCAAATTTGATTGACATGTGTTTCCCACGTGATTGACACGTGATTCCCACGTAATTCCCACGTGATTCCCACGAGATTCCCACGTGATTCCCACGTGATTCCCACGTGATTAGCACGAGATTCCCACATGATTGGCACGAGATTCCGACGTAATTCCCACGTGATTCCCACGTGATTGACACGTAAGTCCCACGTGACTCCCACGTGATTGACACGTGATTCCCACGTGATTCCCACGTGATTCCCACGTGATTGGCACGAGATTCCGACGTAATTCCCACGTCATTCCCACGTGATTGACACGTAATTCCCACGTGTTTCCCACGTGATTGATGCATGATTCCCACATGATTCCCACGTGATTGACATGTGATTCCCACATGATTCCCACGTGATTCTCACGTAATTCCCACGTGATTGACACGTGATTCCCACGTGATTATCACGTGATTCCCATGTGATTCCCAAGAGATTGACACGTGATTCCCACGTGCTTCCCACGTGATTCCCACGTTATTCCCAAGTGATTGACACATGATTCCAACGTGATTCCCAAGTGATTCCCTCGTGATTGACACGTGATTCCCACGTGATTCAAAAGTGATTCCCACGTGATTCCAACGTGATTGACACGTGATTCCCAAATGATTCCCGTGTGATACCCATGTGATGCCCACGTGATTGACACGTGATTCCACGTGATTCCCACATGATTCCCACATTATTGACACGTGATTCGAACCTGATTCCCACGTGATTACCACGTGATTCCCCCGTGATTGACACGTGATTCCCACGTGATTTACACGTGATTCCCCCGTGATTGACACGTGATTCCCACGTGATTCCCACGTGATTCCTATGGGATTGACACGTGATTCCCACGTGATTCCCAAATGATTGTCACGTGATTCCCACGTGATTAACACGTGATTCCCAGGTGATTCCCAAATGATTGTCACGTGATTCCCACGTGATTCCCACATGATTCCCACATGATTCCGACGTGATTGACATGTGATTCCCACATGATTACCACGTGATTTACACGTGATTCCTACGTTATTGACACGTGATTCCCACGTGATTCCCACGGGATTCCTATGGGATTTGCACGTGATTCCCACGTTATTCCCACGTGATTCCCACGTGATTGACACGTGATTCCCACGTGATTCCCACGTGATTAAATGTGATTCCGACGATATTCCCACGTGATTGATACGTGATTCCCAAGTGATTCCCACGTGATTAACACGTGATTGGCACGAGATTACGACGTGATTCCCACGTGATTCCCACGTGATTCCCACGGGATTCCTATGGGATTTGCACGTGATTCCCACGTTATTCCCACGTGATTCCCATATGATTCCAACGTGAATGACACGTGATTCCCAAATGATTCCCACGTGATGCCAACGTGATTGACACGTCATTCCCATGTGATTCCAACTTGATTGACACGAGATTCCCATGTGATTTCCACATGATTAAATGTGATTCCCACGATATTCCCACGTGATTGATACGTGATTCCCAAGTGATTCCCACGTGATTCCCACGAGATTCCCACGTGATTCCCACGTGATTCCCACGTGATTAGCACGAGATTCCCACATGATTGGCACGAGATTCCGACGTAATTCCCACGTGATTCCCACGTGATTGACACGTAAGTCCCACGTGACTCCCACGTGATTGACACGTGATTCCCACGTGATTCCCACGTGATTCCCACGTGATTGGCACGAGATTCCGACGTAATTCCCACGTCATTCCCACGTGATTGACACGTAATTCCCACGTGTTTCCCACGTGATTGACGCATGATTCCCACATGATTCCCACGTGATTGACATGTGATTCCCACATGATTCCCACGTGATTCTCACGTAATTCCCACGTGATTGACACGTGATTCCCACGTGATTATCACGTGATTCCCATGTGATTCCCAAGAGATTGACACGTGATTCCCACGTGCTTCCCACGTGATTCCCACGTTATTCCCAAGTGATTGACACATGATTCCAACGTGATTCCCAAGTGATTCCCTCGTGATTGACACGTGATTCCCACGTGATTCAAAAGTGATTCCCACGTGATTCCAACGTGATTGACACGTGATTCCCAAATGATTCCCGTGTGATACCCATGTGATGCCCACGTGATTGACACGTGATTCCTACGTGATTCCCTCGTGATTGACACGTGATTCCCACGTGATTCAAAAGTGATTCCCACGTGATTCCAACGTGATTGACACGTGATTCCCAAATGATTCCCGTGTGATACCCATGTGATGCCCACGTGATTGACACGTGATTCCTACGTGATTCCCTCGTGATTGACACGTGATTCCCACATGATTCCCAAGTAATTGACACGTTATTCCCACGTGATTCCTACTTGATTACCACGTAATTCCCACATTATTCCCACGTGACTCCCATGTGATTCCCACGTGATTGACACGTGATTCCCACCTTATTCCCACGTGATTCCCACGGGATTGACTCATGATTCCCACGTGATTCCCACGTTATTGACACGTGATGTCCACGTGATTCCCACTTGATTCTCACATGACTGACACGTGATTGACACGTGATTCCCACGTGAATCCCACGTGATTCCCTTGTGATTCCCACGTGATTGACACGTGATTCCTACCTTATTCCCACGTGATTCCCAAGGGATTAAATGTCATTCCCACGTGATTGCCACGTGATTCAAACTTGATTGACATGTGATTCCCACGTGATTGACATGTGATTCCCACGTAATTCCCTCGTGATACCCACGAGATTCCCACGTGATTCCCACGTGATTCCCACGTGATTGGCACGAGATTCCCACGTGATTGGCACGAGATTCCGACGTAATTCCCACGTGATTCCCACGTGATTGACACGTAATTCCCACGTGATTCCCACGTGATTGACACGTGATTCCCACGTGATTCCCACGTGATTCCCACGTGATTCCCACGTGATTCCCACGTGATTGAGACGTAATTCCCACGTGATTCCCACGTGATTGACGCATGATTCCCACGTGATTGACACGTGATTCCAACGTGATTCTCACGTAATTCCCAAGTGCTGACACGTGATTCCCACGTGATTATCACGTGATTCCCATGTGATTCCCAAGTGATTGACATGTGATTCCCACGTGCTTCCCACGTGATTTCCACGTTATTCCCAAGTGATTGACACATGATTCCAACGTGATTCCCAAGTGATTCCCACGTGATTGACACGTGATTCCCACGTGATTGACACGTCATTCCCACGTGATTCCCATGTGATTCCCACGTGATTAACACGTGATTCCTGGGTGATTCCCATATGATTGTCACGTGATTCCCACGTGATTCCCACGTGATTCACACGTGATTCACACATAATTCCATCGTGATTGACACGTGATTCCCACATGATTCCCACATTATTGACACGTGATTCGAACCTGATTCCCACGTGATTACCACGTGATTCCCCCGTGATTGACACATGATTCCCACGTGATTTACACGTGATTCCCCCGTGATTGACACGTGATTCCCACGTGATTCCCACGTGATTCCTATGGGATTGACACGTGATTCCCACGTGATTCCCAAATGATTGTCACGTGATTCCCACGTGATTAACACGTGATTCCCAGGTGATTCCCAAATGATTGTCACGTGATTCCCACGTGATTCCCACATGATTCCCACATGATTCCGACGTGATTGACATGTGATTCCCACATGATTACCACGTGATTTACACGTGATTCCTACGTTATTGACACGTGATTCCCACGTGATTCCCACGGGATTCCTATGGGATTTGCACGTGATTCCCACGTTATTCCCACGTGATTCCCACGTGATTGACACGTGATTCCCACGTGATTCCCACGTGATTAAATGTGATTCCGACGATATTCCCACGTGATTGATACGTGATTCCCAAGTGATTCCCACGTGATTAACACGTGATTGGCACGAGATTACGACGTGATTCCCACGTGATTCCCACGTGATTCCCACGGGATTCCTATGGGATTTGCACGTGATTCCCACGTTATTCCCACGTGATTCCCATATGATTCCAACGTGAATGACACGTGATTCCCAAATGATTCCCACGTGATGCCAACGTGATTGACACGTCATTCCCATGTGATTCCAACTTGATTGACACGAGATTCCCATGTGATTTCCACATGATTAAATGTGATTCCCACGATATTCCCACGTGATTGATACGTGATTCCCAAGTGATTCCCACGTGATTAACACGTGATACCCACGTGATTCCCACGTGATTCCCACGTGATTCCCACGTGATTCCCACGTGATTCCCACGTGATTCCCACGTGATTCCCACGTGATTGGCACGAGATTACGACGTGATTCCCACGTGATTCCCACGTGATTGACACGTGATTCCCACGTGATTCCCACATGATTGACACGTGATTCCCACGTGATTCCCACATGATTCCCACGTGATTCCCACATGATTGACACGTGATTCACACGTGATTCACACGTGGTTCCACCGTGATTGACACGTGATTCCCACGTGATTCCCAAGTGATTGACACGTGTTTCCCACGTTATTCACAAGTGATTTCCTTGTGATTGACACGTGATTTCCTTGTGATTCCCACGTGATTTACACGTGATTACCACGTGATTCCCCCGTGATTGACACGTGATTCCCAAGTGATTCCATCGTGATTGACACGTGATTCCCACATGATTGACATGTGATTTCCTTGTGATTCCCACGTGATTCTCACGTGATTTACACGTGATTACCACGTGATTCACAAATGATTGTCACGTGATTCCCACGTGATCCCACGTGATTCCCACGTGATTCCCCCGTGATTACCACGTGATTGACACATGATTGACACGTGATTCCCACGTGATTTACACGTGATTCCCACGTGATTGACACGTGTTTCCCACGTGATTGACACGTGATTCCCACGTGATTCCCTCATGATTGACACGTGATTCCCCCGTGATTTCCAAGGGATTCCCACATGAAATCCACGTGACTCCCACGTGATTGACACGTGATTCCCACGTGATTCCCACGTGATTGACACGTGATTCCCACGTGATTCCCAAATGATTGTCACGTGATCCACACGTGATTCCCACGTGATTCCCACGTGATTCCCACGTGATTGACACGTGATTCCCATGTGATTCCCACGTGATTGACACGTGATTCCTAGATGATTGACACGTGATTCCCACGTGATTCCCACGTGATTCCCACGTGATTGACACGTGATTCCTAGATGATTGACACGTGATTCCCACGTTATTCCCACGTGATTCCCACGTGATTGACACGTTATTCCCACGTGATTCCCACGTGATTGACACGTGATTCCCACGTGATTCCCACGTGATTCCCACGTGATTGAAACGTCATTCCCACGTGATTTACACGTGATTCCCACGTGATTGACACGTGTTTCCCACGTGATTGACGCATGAATCCCACGTGATTCCCACGTGATTCCCACGTGATTGACACGTGATTCCTAGATGATTGACACGTGATTCCCACGTTATTCCCACGTGATTCCCACATGATTGACACGTGATTCCCACGTGATTCCCACGTGATTGACACGTGATTCCCACGTGATTCCCACATGATTCCCACATGATTGACACGTGATTCCCACGTGATTTACACGTGATTCCCACGTGATTGACACGTGTTTCCCACGTGATTGACGCATGATTCCCACGTGATTCCCACGTGATTGACACGTGATTCCCACGTGATTCCCACGTGATTCTCACGTAATTCCCACGTGATTGACACGTGATTCCCACGTGATTAGCACGTGATTCCCACATTATTCCCAAGTGATTGACACATGATTCCAACGTGATTCCCAAGTGATTCCCACGTGATTGACACGTGATTCCCACGTGATTGACACGTGATTCCCACGTGATTGACACGTGATTCACACGTGATTGACACGTGATTCATACGTGATTCAAAAGTGATTCCGACGTGATTCCAACGTGATTTACAAGTGATTCCCAAATGATTCCCGTGTGATACTCACGTGATGCCCACCTGATTGACACGTGATTCCTGCGTGATTCCCTCGTGATTGACACGTTATTCCCAAGTGATTCCCAAGTGATTCCCACGTGATTCCCACGGGATTGACACTTGATTCCCACGTGATTCCCACGTGATTGACACATGATTCCCACGTGACTCCAACGTGATTCCCACATAATTGTCATGTGATTCCCACGTGATTCCCACGTGATTGACTCGTGATTCCCATATGATTCCCACGTGATTCCAACGTGATTGACACGTGATTCCCACGTGATTCCCACGTGATTGACACGTGATTTCCACGTGATTCCCACTTGATTCTCACATGATTGACACGTGATTGACACGTGATTCCCACGTGAATCCCACGTGATTCCCATGTGATTCCCACGTGATTGACACGTGATTCCCACCTTATTTCCACGTGATTCCCAAAGGATTGAAATGTCATTCCCACGTGATTGCCACGTGATTCAAACTTGATTGACATGTGTTTCCCACGTGATTGAAACGTGATTCCCACGTAATTCCCACGTTTTTCCCACGAGATTCCCACATGATTCCCACGTGATTCCCACGTGATTGGCACGAGATTCCCACATGATTGGCACGAGATTCCGACGTAATACCCACGTGATTCCCACGTGATTGACACGTAATTCCCACGTGACTCCCACGTGATTGACACGTGATCCCCACGTGATTCCCACGTGATTCCCACGTGATTGGCACGAGATTCCGACGTAATTCCCACGTGATTCCCACGTGATTGACACGTAATTCCCACGTGTTTCCCACGTGATTGACGCGTGATTCCCACGTGATTCCCACGTGATTGACACGTGATTCCCACGTGATTCCCACGTGATTCTCACGTAATTCCCACGTGATTGACACGTGATTCCCACGTGATTATCACGTGATTCCCATATGATTCCCAAGAGATTGACACGTGATTCCCACGTGCTTCCCACGTGATTCCCATGTTATTCCCAAGTGATTGACACATGATTCCAACGTGATTCCCAAGTGATTCCCTCGTGATTGACACGTGATTCCCACGTGATTCAAAAGTGATTCCCACGTGATTCCAACGTGATTGACACGTGATTCCCAAATGATTCCCGTGTGATACCCATGTGATGCCCACGTGATTGACACGTGATTCCTACGTGATTCCCTCGTGATTGACACGTGATTCCCACATGATTCCCACGTGATTGACACGTTATTCCCACGTGATTACTACTTGATTACCACGTGATTCCCACATTATTCCCACGTGACTCCCATGTGATTCCCACGTGATTGATGCATGATTCCCACGTGATTCCCACGTGATTCCCACGGGATTGACTCATGATTCCCACGTGATTCCCACGTGATTGACACGTGATATCCACGTGATTCCCACTTGATTCTCATATGACTGACACGTGATTGACACGTGATTCCCACGTGATTCCCACATGATTCCCACGTGATTCCCAAATGATTCCCACGTGATGTCCACGTGATGCCCACGTGATTGACACGTGATTCCCACATGATTCCCACGTGATTGAGACGTGATTCCAGCGTGATTCCCACGTGATTGGCGCGTTATTCCCATGTGATTCCCACGTGACTCCCACGTGATTCCCACGTGATAGACACGTGATTCCCACGTGATTCCCACGTGACAACAACGTGATTCCCACGTAATTGACATGTGATTCCTACGTGATTCCCACGTGATTGACTCGTGATTCCCGTATGATTCCCACGTGATTCCAACATGATTGATACGTGATTCCCACGTGATTCCCACGTGATTGACACGTGATTCCCACGTGATTGACACGTGATTCACACGTGATTTACACGTGATTCCCACGTGATTCAAAAGTGATTCCGACGTGATTCCAACGTGATTTACAAGTGATTCCCAAATGATTCCCGTGTGATACCCATGTGATGCCCACCTGAGTGACACGTGATTCCTACGTGCTTCCCTCGTGATTGGCACGTTATTCTCACGTGATTCCTACGTGATTACCACATGATTCCCACGTTATTCCCAAGTGACTCCCACGTGACTCCCACGTGATTGACGCATGATTCCCACGTGATTCCCAAGTGATTCCCACGTGATTCCCACGTGATTGACACATGATTCCCACGTGACTCCAACGTGATTCCCACGTAATTGTCATGTGATTCCCATGTGATTCCCACGTGATTGACTCGTGATTCCCATATGATTCCCACGTGATTCCAACGTGATTGACACGTGATTCCCACGTGATTGACACGTGATTTCCACGTGATTCCCACGTGATTATCACATGATTGACACGTGATTGACACGTGATTCCCACCTTATTCCCACGTGATTCCCAAGGGATTGAAATGTCATTCCCACGTTATTGCCACGTGATTCAAATTTGATTGACATGTGTTTCCCACGTGATTGACACGTGATTCCCACGTAATTCCCACGTGATTCCCACGAGATTCCCACGTGATTCCCACGTGATTCCCACGTGATTAGCACGAGATTCCCACATGATTGGCACGAGATTCCGACGTAATTCCCACGTGATTCCCACGTGATTGACACGTAAGTCCCACGTGACTCCCACGTGATTGACACGTGATTCCCACGTGATTCCCACGTGATTCCCACGTGATTGGCACGAGATTCCGACGTAATTCCCACATCATTCCCACGTGATTGACACGTAATTCCCACGTGTTTCCCACGTGATTGACGCATGATTCCCACATGATTCCCACGTGATTGACATGTGATTCCCACATGATTCCCACGTGATTCTCACGTAATTCCCACGTGATTGACACGTGATTCCCACGTGATTATCACGTGATTCCCATGTGATTCCCAAGAGATTGACACGTGATTCCCACGTGCTTCCCACGTGATTCCCACGTTATTCCCAAGTGATTGACACATGATTCCAACGTGATTCCCAAGTGATTCCCTCGTGATTGACACGTGATTCCCACGTGATTCAAAAGTGATTCCCACGTGATTCCAACGTGATTGACACGTGATTCCCAAATGATTCCCGTGTGATACCCATGTGATGCCCACGTGATTGACACGTGATTCCTACGTGATTCCCTCGTGATTGACACGTGATTCCCACGTGATTCAAAAGTGATTCCCACGTGATTCCAACGTGATTGACACGTGATTCCCAAATGATTCCCGTGTGATACCCATGTGATGCCCACGTGATTGACACGTGATTCCTACGTGATTCCCTCGTGATTGACACGTGATTCCCACATGATTCCCAAGTAATTGACACGTTATTCCCACGTGATTCCTACTTGATTACCACGTAATTCCCACATTATTCCCACGTGACTCCCATGTGATTCCCACGTGATTGACACGTGATTCCCACCTTATTCCCACGTGATTCCCACGGGATTGACTCATGATTCCCACGTGATTCCCACGTTATTGACACGTGATGTCCACGTGATTCCCACTTGATTCTCACATGACTGACACGTGATTGACACGTGATTCCCACGTGAATCCCACGTGATTCCCTTGTGATTCCCACGTGATTGACACGTGATTCCTACCTTATTCCCACGTGATTCCCAAGGGATTAAATGTCATTCCCACGTGATTGCCACGTGATTCAAACTTGATTGACATGTGATTCCCACGTGATTGACATGTGATTCCCACGTAATTCCCTCGTGATACCCACGAGATTCCCACGTGATTCCCACGTGATTCCCACGTGATTGGCACGAGATTCCCACGTGATTGGCACGAGATTCCGACGTAATTCCCACGTGATTCCCACGTGATTGACACGTAATTCCCACGTGATTCCCACGTGATTGACACGTGATTCCCACGTGATTCCCACGTGATTCCCACGTGATTCCCACGTGATTCCCACGTGATTCCCACGTGATTGAGACGTAATTCCCACGTGATTCCCACGTGATTGACGCATGATTCCCACGTGATTGACACGTGATTCCAACGTGATTCTCACGTAATTCCCAAGTGCTGACACGTGATTCCCACGTGATTATCACGTGATTCCCATGTGATTCCCAAGTGATTGACATGTGATTCCCACGTGCTTCCCACGTGATTCCCACGTTATTCCCAAGTGATTGACACATGATTCCAACGTGATTCCCAAGTGATTCCCACGTGATTGACACGTGATTTCCACGTGATTGACACGTCATTCCCACGTGATTCCCATGTGATTCCCACGTGATTAACACGTGATTCCTGGGTGATTCCCATATGATTGTCACGTGATTCCCACGTGATTCCCACGTGATTCACACGTGATTCACACGTAATTCCATCGTGATTGACACGTGATTCCCACATGATTCCCACATTATTGACACGTGATTCGAACCTGATTCCCACGTGATTACCACGTGATTCCCCCGTGATTGACACGTGATTCCCACGTGATTTACACGTGATTCCCCCGTGATTGACACGTGATTCCCACGTGATTCCCACGTGATTCCTATGGGATTGACACGTGATTCCCACGTGATTCCCAAATGATTGTCACGTGATTCCCACGTGATTAACACGTGATTCCCAGGTGATTCCCAAATGATTGTCACGTGATTCCCACGTGATTCCCACATGATTCCCACATGATTCCGACGTGATTGACAAGTGATTCCCACATGATTACCACGTGATTTACACGTGATTCCTACGTTATTGACACGTGATTCCCACGTGATTCCCACGGGATTCCTATGGGATTTGCACGTGATTCCCACGTTATTCCCACGTGATTCCCACGTGATTGACACGTGATTCCCACGTGATTCCCACGTGATTAAATGTGATTCCGACGATATTCCCACGTGATTGATACGTGATTCCCAAGTGATTCCCACGTGATTAACACGTGATTGGCACGAGATTACGACGTGATTCCCACGTGATTCCCACGTGATTCCCACGGGATTCCTATGGGATTTGCACGTGATTCCCACGTTATTCTCACGTGATTCCCATATGATTCCAACGTGAATGACACGTGATTCCCAAATGATTCCCACGTGATGCCAACGTGATTGACACGTCATTCCCACGTGATTCCAACTTGATTGACACGAGATTCCCATGTGATTTCCACATGATTAAATGTGATTCCCACGATATTCCCACGTGATTGATACGTGATTCCCAAGTGATTCCCACGTGATTAACACGTGATACCCACGTGATTCCCACGTGATTCCCACGTGATTCCCACGTGATTCCCACGTGATTCCCACGTGATTCCCACGTGATTCCCACGTGATTGGCACGAGATTACGACGTGATTCCCACGTGATTCCCACGTGATTGACACGTGATTCCCACGTGATTCCCACATGATTGACACGTGATTCCCACGTGATTCCCACATGATTCCCACGTGATTCCCACATGATTGACACGTGATTCACACGTGATTCACACGTGGTTCCACCGTGATTGACACGTGATTCCCACGTGATTCCCAAGTGATTGACACGTGTTTCCCACGTTATTCACAAGTGATTTCCTTGTGATTGACACGTGATTTCCTTGTGATTCCCACGTGATTTACACGTGATTACCACGTGATTCCCCCGTGATTGACACGTGATTCCCAAGTGATTCCTTCGTGATTGACACGTGATTCCCACATGATTGACATGTGATTTCCTTGTGATTCCCACGTGATTCTCACGTGATTTACACGTGATTACCACGTGATTCACAAATGATTGTCACGTGATTCCCACGTGATCCCACGTGATTCCCACGTGATTCCCCCGTGATTACCACGTGATTGACACATGATTGACACGTGATTCCCACGTGATTTACACGTGATTCCCACGTGATTGACACGTGTTTCCCACGTGATTGACACGTGATTCCCACGTGATTCCCTCATGATTGACACGTGATTCCCCCGTGATTTCCAAGGGATTCCCACATGAAATCCACGTGACTCCCACGTGATTGACACGTGATTCCCACGTGATTCCCACGTGATTGACACGTGATTCCCACGTGATTCCCAAATGATTGTCACGTGATCCACACGTGATTCCCACGTGATTCCCACGTGATTCCCACGTGATTGACACGTGATTCCCACGTGATTCCCACGTGATTGACACGTGATTCCTAGATGATTGACACGTGATTCCCACGTGATTCCCACGTGATTCCCACGTGATTGACACGTGATTCCTAGATGATTGACACGTGATTCCCACGTTATTCCCACGTGATTCCCACGTGATTGACACGTTATTCCCACGTGATTCCCACGTGATTGACACGTGATTCCCACGTGATTCCCACATGATTCCCACGTGATTGACACGTCATTCCCACGTGATTTACACGTGATTCCCACGTGATTGACACGTGTTTCCCACGTGATTGACGCATGATTCCCACGTGATTCCCACGTGATTCCCACGTGATTGACACGTGATTCCTAGATGATTGACACGTGATTCCCACGTTATTCCCACGTGATTCCCACGTGATTGACACGTGATTCCCACGTGATTCCCACGTGATTGACACGTGATTCCCACGTGATTCCCACATGATTCCCACATGATTGACACGTGATTCCCACGTGATTTACACGTGATTCCCACGTGATTGACACGTGTTTCCCACGTGATTGACGCATGATTCCCACGTGATTCCCACGTGATTGACACGTGATTCCCACGTGATTCCCACGTGATTCTCACGTAATTCCCACGTGATTGACACGTGATTCCCACGTGATTATCACGTGATTCCCACATTATTCCCAAGTGATTGACACATGATTCCAACGTGATTCCCAAGTGATTCCCACGTGATTGACACGTGATTCCCACGTGATTGACACGTGATTCCAACGTGATTGACACGTGATTCCCACGTGATTCCTACGTGATTGACACGTCATTCCCACGTGATTCCCACGTGATTAACACGTGATTCCCAGGTGATTCCCAAATGATTGTTACGTGATTCCCACGTGATTCACAGGTGATTCACACATGATTCACATGTAATTCCATCGTGATTGACACGTGATTCCCACATGATTCCCACGTTATTGACACGTGATTCCAACCTGATTCCCAAGTGATTCCCAATGATTCCATCGTGATTCCCATCTGATTCCCACGGGATTGAAACGTGTTTCCCACGTGATTGACACGTGATTCCCACGTGATTCAAAAGTGATTCCCACGTGATTCCCACGTGATTGACTCGGGATTCCCACGTGACTCCCTCGTGATTGATTCGTGATTCCCACGTGATTCCCACGTGATTGACACGTGTTTCCACGTGATTGACCCATGATACCCACGTGATTCCCACGTGATTCCAACGTGATTGACAAGTGAATCTCACGTGAATGACAGGAGATTCTCACGTGATTCCCACGTGATTCCCCAGTGATTGACACGTGATTTCAACGTGATTCCCATGTGATTACCACCTGATTTCCACGAGATTGCCACGTGACTGCAATGTGATTCCCACATGATTGAAACATGATCCCATGTGATTCCCACGTGATTCCCACGTGGTTCACACGTGATTCCCACGTGATTCCCACGTGATTGACACGTGATATCCACGTGATTCCCACTTGATTCTCATATGACTGACACGTGATTGACACGTGATTCCCACGTGATTCCCACATGATTCCCACGTGATTCCCAAATGATTCCCACGTGATGTCCACGTGATGCCCACGTGATTGACACGTGATTCCCACATGATTCCCACGTGATTGAGACGTGATTCCAGCGTGATTCCCACGTGATTGGCGCGTTATTCCCATGTGATTCCCACGTGACTCCCACGTGATTCCCACGTGATAGACACGTGATTCCCACGTGATTCCCACGTGACAACAACGTGATTCCCACATAATTGACATGTGATTCCTACGTGATTCCCACGTGATTGACTCGTGATTCCCGTATGATTCCCACGTGATTCCAACATGATTGATACGTGATTCCCACGTGATTCACACGTGATTGACACGTGATTCCCACGTGATTGACACGTGATTCACACGTGATTTACACGTGATTCCCACGTGATTCAAAAGTGATTCCGACGTGATTCCAACGTGATTTACAAGTGATTCCCAAATGATTCCCGTGTGATACCCATGTGATGCCCACCTGACTGACACGTGATTCCTACGTGCTTCCCTCGTGATTGGCACGTTATTCTCACGTGATTCCTACGTGATTACCACGTGATTCCCACGTTATTCCCAAGTGACTCCCACGTGACTCCCACGTGATTGACGCATGATTCCCACGTGATTCCCAAGTGATTCCCACGTGATTCCCACGGGATTGACACTTGATTCCCACGTGATTCCCACGTGATTGACACATGATTCCCACGTGACTCCAACGTGATTCCCACGTAATTGTCATGTGATTCCCACGTGATTGACTCGTGATTCCCATATGATTCCCACGTGATTCCAACGTGATTGACACGTGATTCCCACGTGATTGACACGTGATTTCCACGTGATTCCCACGTGATTCTCACATGATTGACACGTGATTGACACGTGATTCCCACCTTATTCCCACGTGATTCCCAAGGCATTGAAATGTCATTCCCACGTTATTGCCACGTGATTCAAATTTGATTGACATGTGTTTCCCACGTGATTGACACGTGATTCCCACGTAATTCCCACGTGATTCCCACGAGATTCCCACGTGATTCCCACGTGATTCCCACGTGATTGGCACGAGATTCCCACATGATTGGCACGAGATTCCGACGTAATTCCCACGTGATTCCCACGTGATTGACACGTAATTTCCACGTGACTCCCACGTGATTGACACGTGATTCCCACGTGATTCCCACGTGATTCCCACGTGATTCCCACGTGATTGGCACGAGATTCCGACGTAATTCCCACGTCATTCCCACGTGATTGACACGTAATTCCCACGTGTTTCCCACGTGATTGACGCATGATTCCCACATGATTCCCACGTGATTGACATGTGATTCCCACATGATTCCCACGTGATTCTCACGTAATTCCCACGTGATTGACACGTGATTCCCACGTGATTATCACGTGATTCCCATGTGATTCCCAAGAGATTGACACGTGATTCCCACGTGCTTCCCACGTGATTCCCACGTTATTCCCAAGTGATTGACACATGATTCCAACGTGATTCCCAAGTGATTCCCTCGTGATTGACACGTGATTCCCACGTGATTCAAAAGTGATTCCCACGTGATTCCAACGTGATTGACACCTGATTCCCAAATGATTCCCTTGTGATACCCATGTGATGCCCACGTGATTGACACGTGATTCCTACGTGATTCCCTCGTGATTGACACGTGATTCCCACATGATTCCCAAGTAATTGACACGTTATTCCCACGTGATTCCTACTTGATTACCACGTAATTCCCACATTATTCCCACGTGACTCCCATGTGATTCCCACGTGATTGACACGTGATTCCCACCTTATTCCCACATGATTCCCACGGGATTGACTCATGATTCCCACGTGATTCCCACGTTATTGACACGTGATGTCCACGTGATTCCCACTTGATTCTCACATGACTGACACGTGATTGACACGTGATTCCCACGTAAATCCCACGTGATTCCCACGTGAATCCCACGTGATTCCCTTGTGATTCCCACGTGATTGACACGTGATTCCTACCTTATTCCCACGTGATTCCCAAGGGATTAAATGTCATTCCCACGTGATTGCCACGTGATTCAAACTTGATTGACATGTGATTCCCACGTGATTGACACGTGATTCCCACGTAATTCCCTCGTGATACCCACGAGATTCCCACGTGATTCCCACGTGATTCCCACGTGATTGGCACGAGATTCCCACGTGATTGGCACGAGATTCCGACGTAATTCCCACGTGATTCCCACGTGATTGACACGTAATTCCCACGTGATTCCCACGTGATTGACACGTGATTCCCACGTGATTCCCACGTGATTCCCACGTGATTCCCACGTGATTCTCACGTGATTCCCACGTAATTCCCACGTGATTCCCACGTGATTGAGACGTAATTCCCACGTGATTCCCACGTGATTGACGCATGATTCCCACGTGATTGACACGTGATTCCCACGTGATTCCAACGTGATTCTCACGTAATTCCCAAGTGCTGACACGTGATTCCCACGTGATTATCACGTGATTCCCACGTGATTCCCAAGTGATTGACATGTGATTCCCACGTGCTTCCCACGTGATTCCCACGTTATTCCCAAGTGATTGACACATGATTCCAACGTGATTCCCAAGTGATTCCCACGTGATTGACACGTGATTCCCACGTGATTGACACGTCATTCCCACGTGATTCCCATGTGATTCCCACGTGATTAACACGTGATTCCTGGGTGATTCCCATATGATTGTCACATGATTCCCACGTGATTCCCACGTGATTCACACGTGATTCACACGTAATTCCATCGTGATTGACACGTGATTCCCACATGATTCCCACATTATTGACACGTGATTCGAACCTGATTCCCACGTGATTACCACGTGATTCCCCCGTGATTGACACGTGATTCCCACGTGATTTACACGTGATTCCCCCGTGATTGACACGTGATTCCCACGTGATTCCCACGTGATTCCTATGGGATTGACACGTGATTCCCACGTGATTCCCAAATGATTGTCACGTGATTCCCACGTGATTAACACGTGATTCCCAGGTGATTCCCAAATGATTGTCACGTGATTCCCACGTGATTCCCACATGATTCCCACATGATTCCCACGTGATTGACATGTGATTCCCACATGATTACCACGTGATTTACACGTGATTCCTACGTGATTGACACGTGATTCCCACGTGATTCCCACGGGATTCCTATGGGATTTGCACGTGATTCCCACGTTATTCCCACGTGATTCCCACGTGATTGACACGTGATTCCCACGTGATTCCCACGTGATTAAATGTGATTCCGACGATATTCCCACGTGATTGATACGTGATTCCCAAGTGATTCCCACGTGATTAACACGTGATTGGCACGAGATTACGACGTGATTCCCACGTGATTCCCACGTGATTCCCACGGGATTCCTATGGGATTTGCACGTGATTCCCACGTTATTCCCACGTGATTCCCATATGATTCCAACGTGAATGATACGTGATTCCCAAATGATTCCCACGTGATGCCAACGTGATTGACACGTCATTCCCACGTGATTCCAACTTGATTGACACGAGATTCCCATGTGATTTCCACATGATTAAATGTGATTCCCACGATATTCCCACGTGATTGATACGTGATTCCCAAGTGATTCCCACGTGATTAAAACGTGATACCCACGTGATTCCCACGTGATTCCCACGTGATTCCCACGTGATTCCCACGTGATTCCCACGTGATTCCCACGTGATTCCCACGTGATTGGCACGAGATTACGACGTGATTCCCACGTGATTCCCACGTGATTGACACGTGATTCCCACGTGATTCCCACATGATTGACACGTGATTCCCACGTGATTCCCACATGATTCCCACGTGATTCCCACATGATTGACACGTGATTTACACGTGATTCACACGTGGTTCCACCGTGATTGACACGTGATTCCCACGTGATTCCCAAGTGATTGACACGTGTTTCCCACGTTATTCACACGTGATTTCCTTGTGATTGACACGTGATTTCCTTGTGATTCCCACGTGATTTACACGTGATTACCACGTGATTCCCCCGTGATTGACACGTGATTCCCAAGTGATTCCATCGTGATTGACACGTGATTCCCACGTGATTGACATGTGATTTCCTTGTGATTCCCACGTGATTCTCACGTGATTTAAACGTGATTACCACGTGATTCACAAATGATTGTCACGTGATTCCCACGTGATCCCACGTGATTCCCACGTGATTCCCCCGTGATTACCACGTGATTGACACATGATTGACACGTGATTCCCACGTGATTTACACGTGATTCCCACGTGATTGACACGTGTTTCCCACGTGATTGACACGTGATTCCCACGTGATTCCCACGTGATTGACACGTGATTGACACGTGATTCCCACGTGATTTACACGTGATTCCCACGTGATTCCCACGTGATTCCCACGTGATTGACACGTGATTCCAACGTGATTCCCAAATGATTGTCACGTGATCCACACGTGATTCCCACGTGATTCCCACGTGATTCCCACGTGATTGACACGTGATTCCCACGTGATTCCCACGTGATTGACACGTGATTCCTAGATGATTGACACGTGATTCCCACGTGATTCCCACGTGATTCCCACGTGATTGACACGTCATTCCCACGTGATTCCCACGTGATTCCCACGTGATTGACACGTGATTCCCACGTGATTCCCACGTGATTGACACGTGATTCCCACGTGATTCCCACATGATTCCCACATGATTGACACGTGATTCCCACGTGATTTACACGTAATTCCCACGTGATTGACACGTGTTTCCCACGTGATTGACGCATGATTCCCACGTGATTCCCACGTGATTGACACGTGATTCCCACGTGATTCCCACGTGATTCTCACGTAATTTCCACGTGATTGACACGTGATTCCCACGTGATTATCACGTGTTTCCCACATTATTCCCAAGTGATTGACACATGATTCCAACGTGATTCCCAAGTGATTCCCACGTGATTGACACGTGATTCCCACGTGATTGACACGTGATTCCCACGTGATTGACACGTGATTCCCACGTGATTCCTACGTGATTGACACGTCATTCCCACGTGATTCCCACGTGATTAACACGTGATTCCCAGGTGATTCCCAAATGATTGTTACGTGATTCCCACGTGATTCACACGTGATTCACTCATGATTCACATGTAATTCCATCGTGATTGACACGTGATTCCCACATGATTCCCACGTTATTGACACGTGATTCCAACCTGATTCCCACGTGATTCCCAATGATTCCATCGTGATTCCCATCTGATTCCCACGGGATTGAAACGTGTTTCCCACGTGATTGACACGTGATTCCCACGTGATTCAAAAGTGATTCCCACGTGATTCCCACGTGATTCCCACGTGATTGACTCGGGATTCCCACGTGACTCCCTCGTGATTCCCACGTGATTCCCACGTGATTGACACGTCATTCCCACGTGATTTCCACGTGTTTCCTACGTGATTCCCAAGTGATTTCCACGTGATTAACACGTGATTCCCAGGTGATTCCCAAATGATTGTCACGTGATTCCCACGTGATTCCCACATGATTCCCACGTGATTGACACGTGATTCCCACGTGATTCCCACGTGATTTACACGTGATTCCTACGTGATTGACACGTGATTCCCACGTGATTCTTATGGAATTGACACGTGATTCCCACGTGATTCCCACGTGATTCCCTCGTGATTGACACGTTATTCCAACGTGATTCCCACGTGATTCCCATATGATTCCAATTAGATTGACACGTGATTCCCAAATGATTCCCACGTGATGCCCATGTGATTGACACGTCATTCCCACGTGATTCCAACTTGATTGATACGAGATTCCCATGTGATTTCCACGTGATTAAATGTGATTCCCACGTGATTCCATCATTATTGACACGTGATTCCCACATGACTCCCCCGTGATTGTCACCTGATACCCACGTGATTCCCATCTGATTCCCACGTGATACCCACGTGACTCCCACGTGACTCCCACGTGATTCCCACGTGATTGGCGCATGATTCCCACGTGATTCCCACATGATTGACACGTGATTCCCACGTGATTCCTCTGGGATTGACACGTGATTCCCACGTGACTCCCACATGATTCCCACGTGATTGGCGCATGATTCCCACGTGATTCCCACGTGATTAACACTTGATTCCCCCGTGATTCCCATGTGATTGACACGTGATTCCCACGTGATTCCTACGTGTTTCCACGTGATTGACCCATGATACCCACGTGATTCCCACGTGATTCCAACGTGATTGACACGTGAATCTCACGTGAATGACAGGAGATTCTCACGTGATTCCCACGTGATTCCCCCGTGATAGACACGTGATTTCCACGTGATTCCCATGTGATTACCACCTGATTTCCACGAGATTGCCACGTGACTGCAATGTGATTCCCACATGATTGAAGCATGATTCCCATGTGATTCCCACGTGATTCCCACGTGGTTCACACGTGATTCCCACGTGATTCCCACGTGATTCCCACGTGATTGACACGTGATTCCCATGTGATTCCCATGTGATTGACATGTAATTCCCACGTGATTCCCACGTGATTCCCACGTGAATGATACGTGATTCCTACGTGATTCCCAAGTGTTTCCCAAGTGACTGACACGTGATTCCAATGTGATTACCACGTGATTCTCTCGTGATTGACACGTGATTCCCACATGATTCCCACGTGATTGACACGTGATTCCCACTTGATTCCCACGTGATTACCACGTGACTCCCACATTATTCCCACGTGACTCCCATGTGATTCACACGTGATTGATGCATGATTCCCACGTGATTCCCACGTGATTGACACGTGATTCCCACGTGATAGACGCATGAACACCACTTGATTCCCACGTGATTCCATCGTGATTGACACGTGATTCCCACATGATGCCCACGTGATTGACATGTGATTCCCACTTGATTCCCACGTGATTCCCACTTGATTCCCACGTGATTCCCACGTGACTCCCACGTGATTCCCACGTGATTGACGCATGATTCCCTCGTGATTTCCACGTGATTGACACGTGATTCCCACGTGATTCCCAGGTGATTCTCACGTAATTCCCACGTGATTGACACGTGATTCCCACGTGATTATCACGTGATTCCCATGTGATTCCCAAGTGATTGACACGTGATTCCCATGTGCTTCCCACGTGATTCCCACGTTATTCCCAAGTTATTGACACATGATTCCAACGTGATTCCCAAATTATTCCCACGTGATTGACACGTGATTCCCACGTGATTGACACGTGATTCCCACATGATTCCTACGTGATTGACACGTCATTCCCACGTGATTCCCATGTGATTCCCACGTGATTAACACGTGATTCCCAGGTGATTCCCAAATGATTGTCACGTGATTCCCACGTGATTCCCACGTGATTCACACGTGATTCACACGTAATTCCATCGTGATTGACACGTGATTCCCACATGATTCCCACGTGATTGACACGTTATTCCCTCGTGATTCCTACGTGATTACATGATTCCCACGTTATTCCCACGTGACTCCCATGTGATTCCCACGTGATTTACGCATGATTCCCACGTGATTCCCACGTGATTCCCACGTGATTCCCACGTGATTGACACGTGATTCCCACCTTATTCCCACGTGATTCCCACGGGATTGACTCGTGATTCCCACGTGATTCCCACGTGATTGATATGTCATTCCCACGTGATTCCCACGTGATTGGCACGTGATTCCCACGTGATTCCCACATGATTCCCACGTGATTCCCAAATGATTCCCACGTGATGTCCACGTGATGCCCACGTGATTGACACGTGATTCCCACATGATTCCCACGTGATTGAAACGTGATTCCAGCGTGATTCCCACGTGATTGGCGCGGGATTCCCATGTGATTACCACGTGACTCCCACGTGATTCCCACGTGATAGACACGTGATTCCCACGTGATTCCCACGTGACAACAACGTGATTCCCACGTAACTGACATGTGATTCCTATGTGATTCCCACATGATTGACTCGTGATTCCCATATGATTCCCACGTGATTCCAACATGATTGACACGTGATTCCCACGTGATTCCCACGTGATTGACACGTGATTCACACGTGATTGACACGTGATTCACACGTGATTTACACGTGACTCCCACGTGATTCCCACGTGATTCCCACGTGATTGGCACGAGATTCCGACGTACTTCCCACGTGATTCCCACGTGATTGACACGTAATTCCCACGTGACTCCCACGTGATTGACACGTGATTCCCACGTGATTCCCACGTGATTGGCACGAGATTCCGACGTAATTCCCACGTGATTCCCACGTGATTGACACGTAATTCCCACGTGTTTCCCACGTGATTGACGCGTGATTCCCACGTGATTCCCACGTGATTGACACGTGATTCCCACGTGATTCCCACGTGATTCTCACGTAATTCCCACGTGATTGACACGTGATTCCCACGTGTATTATCACGTGATTCCCATATGATTCCCAAGAGATTGACACGTGATTCCCACGTGCTTCCCACGTGATTCCCACGTTATTCCCAAGTGATTGACACATGATTCCAACGTGATTCCCAAGTGATTCCCTCGTGATTGACACGTGATTCCCACGTGATTCAAAAGTGATTCCCACGTGATTCCAACGTGATTGACACGTGATTCCCAAATGATTCCCGTGTAATACCCATGTGATGCCCACGTGATTGACACGTGATTCCTACGTGATTCCCTCGTGAGTGACATGTGATTCCCGCATGATTCCCACGTGATTGACACGTTATTCCCACGTGATTCCTACTTGATTACCACGTGATTCCCACATTATTCCCACGTGACTCCCATGTGATTCCCACGTGATTGATGCATGATTCCCACGTGATTTCCAAGTGATTCCTACGTGATTCCCACGTGATTGACACGTGATTCCCAACTTATTCCCACGTGATTCCCACGGGATTGACTCATGATTCCCACGTGATTCCCACGTGATTGACACGTGATGTCCACGTGATTCCCACTTGATTCTCACATGACTGACACGTGATTGACACGTGATTCCACGTGATTCCCACATGATTCCCACGTGATTCCCAAATGATTCCCACGTGTTGTCCACGTGATGCCCACGTGATTGACACGTGATTCCCACATGATTCCCACGTGATTGAATCGTGATTCCAGCGTGATTCCCACGTGATTGGCGCGTGATTCCCATGTGATTCCCACGTGACTCCCACGTGATTCCCACGTGATAGACACGTGATTCCCACGTGATTCCCACGTGACAACAACGTGATTCCCACGTAATTGACATGTGATTCCGACGTGATTCCCACGTGATTGACTCGTGATTCCCATATGATTCCCACGTGATTCCAACATGATTGACACGTGATTCCCATGAGATTCCCACGTGATTGACACGTGATTCCCACGTGATTGACACGTGATTCACACGTGATTTACACGTGATTCCCACGTGATTCAAAAGTGATTCCGACGTGATTCCAACGTGATTTACAAGTGATTCCCAAATGATTCCCGTGTGATACACATGTGATGCCCACCTGACTGACACGTGATTCCTACGTGATTCCCTCGTGATTCCCACGTGATTCCCACGTGACTCCCACGTGATTCCAATGTGATTCCCACGTGATTGGCGCATGATTCCCACGTGATTCCCACGTGATTGACACGTGATTCCCACGTGATTGACACGTGATTCCCACGTGATTCCCACATGATTCCTCTGGGATTGACAGGTGATTCCCACGTGATTCCCACGTGATTCCCACGTGATTGACACGTCATTCCCACGTGATTTCCACGTGATTCCTACGTGATTTCCACGTGATTCACACGTGATTAACACGTGATTCCCAGGTGATTCCCAAATGATTGTCACGTGATTCCCACGTGATTCCCACGTGATTCCCACATGATTCCCAAGTGATTGACACGTGATTCCCACGTGATTCCCACGTGATTTACACGTGATTCCTACGTGATTGACACGTGATTCCCACGTGATTCTTATGGAATTGACACGTGATTCCCACGTGATTCCCACGTGATTCCCTCGTGATTGACACGTTATTCCCACGTGATTCCCACGTGATTCCCATATGATTCCAACGAGATTGACACGTGATTTCCAAATGATTCCCACGTGATGCCCATGTGATTGACACGTCATTACCATGTGATTCCAACTTGATTGACACGAGATTCCCATGTGATTTCCACGTGATTAAATGTGATTCCCACGTGATTCCATCATGATTGACACGTGATTCCCACATGACTCCCACGTGATTGTCACCTGATACCCACGTGATTCCCACGTGACTCCCACGTGATTCCCACGTGATTGGCGCATGATTCCCACGTGATTCCCACGTGATTGACACGTGATTCCCACGTGATTCCCACGTGATTCCTCTGGGATTGACACGTGATATCCACGTGATTCCCACTTGATTCTCATATGACTGACACGTGATTGACACGTGATTCCCACGTGATTCCCACATGATTCCCACGTGATTCCCAAATGATTCCCACGTGATGTCCACGTGATGCCCACGTGATTGACACGTGATTCCCACATGATTCCCACGTGATTGAGACGTGATTCCAGCGTGATTCCCACGTGATTGGCGCGTTATTCCCATGTGATTCCCACGTGACTCCCACGTGATTCCCACGTGATAGACACGTGATTCCCACGTGATTCCCACGTGACAACAACGTGATTCCCACGTAATTGACATGTGATTCCTACGTGATTCCCACGTGATTGACTCGTGATTCCCGTATGATTCCCACGTGATTCCAACATGATTGATACGTGATTCCCACGTGATTCCCACGTGATTGACACGTGATTCCCACGTGATTGACACGTGATTCACACGTGATTTACACGTGATTCCCACGTGATTCAAAAGTGATTCCGACGTGATTCCAACGTGATTTACAAGTGATTCCCAAATGATTCCCGTGTGATACCCATGTGATGCCCACCTGACTGACACGTGATTCCTACGTGCTTCCCTCGTGATTGGCACGTTATTCTCACGTGATTCCTACGTGATTACCACATGATTCCCACGTTATTCCCAAGTGACTCCCACGTGACTCCCACGTGATTGACGCATGATTCCCACGTGATTCCCAAGTGATTCCCACGTGATTGACACATGAATCCCACGTGATTGGCACGTTATTCTCACGTGATTCCTACGTGATTACCACATGATTCCCACGTTATTCCCAAGTGACTCCCACGTGACTCCCACGTGATTGACGCATGATTCCCACGTGATTCCCAAGTGATTCCCACGTGATTGACACATGATTCCCACGTGACTCCAACGTGATTCCCACGTAATTGTCATGTGATTCCCATGTGATTCCCACGTGATTGACTCGTGATTCCCATATGATTCCCACGTGATTCCAACGTGATTGACACGTGATTCCCACGTGATTGACACGTGATTTCCACGTGATTCCCACGTGATTATCACATGATTGACACGTGATTGACACGTGATTCCCACCTTATTCCCACGTGATTCCCAAGGGATTGAAATGTCATTCCCACGTTATTGCCACGTGATTCAAATTTGATTGACATGTGTTTCCCACGTGATTGACACGTGATTCCCACGTAATTCCCACGTGATTCCCACGAGATTCCCACGTGATTCCCACGTGATTCCCACGTGATTAGCACGAGATTCCCACATGATTGGCACGAGATTCCGACGTAATTCCCACGTGATTCCCACGTGATTGACACGTAAGTCCCACGTGACTCCCACGTGATTGACACGTGATTCCCACGTGATTCCCACGTGATTCCCATGTGATTGGCACGAGATTCCGACGTAATTCCCACATCATTCCCACGTGATTGACACGTAATTCCCACGTGTTTCCCACGTGATTGACGCATGATTCCCACATGATTCCCACGTGATTGACATGTGATTCCCACATGATTCCCACGTGATTCTCACGTAATTCCCACGTGATTGACACGTGATTCCCACGTGATTATCACGTGATTCCCATGTGATTCCCAAGAGATTGACACGTGATTCCCACGTGCTTCCCACGTGATTCCCACGTTATTCCCAAGTGATTGACACATGATTCCAACGTGATTCCCAAGTGATTCCCTCGTGATTGACACGTGATTCCCACGTGATTCAAAAGTGATTCCCACGTGATTCCAACGTGATTGACACGTGATTCCCAAATGATTCCCGTGTGATACCCATGTGATGCCCACGTGATTGACACGTGATTCCTACGTGATTCCCTCGTGATTGACACGTGATTCCCACGTGATTCAAAAGTGATTCCCACGTGATTCCAACGTGATTGACACGTGATTCCCAAATGATTCCCGTGTGATACCCATGTGATGCCCACGTGATTGACACGTGATTCCTACGTGATTCCCTCGTGATTGACACGTGATTCCCACATGATTCCCAAGTAATTGACACGTTATTCCCACGTGATTCCTACTTGATTACCACGTAATTCCCACATTATTCCCACGTGACTCCCATGTGATTCCCACGTGATTGACACGTGATTCCCACCTTATTCCCACGTGATTCCCACGGGATTGACTCATGATTCCCACGTGATTCCCACGTTATTGACACGTGATGTCCACGTGATTCCCACTTGATTCTCACATGACTGACACGTGATTGACACGTGATTCCCACGTGAATCCCACGTGATTCCCTTGTGATTCCCACGTGATTGACACGTGATTCCTACCTTATTCCCACGTGATTCCCAAGGGATTAAATGTCATTCCCACGTGATTGCCACGTGATTCAAACTTGATTGACATGTGATTCCCACGTGATTGACATGTGATTCCCACGTAATTCCCTCGTGATACCCACGAGATTCCCACGTGATTCCCACGTGATTCCCACGTGATTGGCACGAGATTCCCACGTGATTGGCACGAGATTCCGACGTAATTCCCACGTGATTCCCACGTGATTGACACGTAATTCCCACGTGATTCCCACGTGATTGACACGTGATTCCCACGTGATTCCCACGTGATTCCCACGTGATTCCCACGTGATTCCCACGTGATTCCCACGTGATTGAGACGTAATTCCCACGTGATTCCCACGTGATTGACGCATGATTCCCACGTGATTGACACGTGATTCCAACGTGATTCTCACGTAATTCCCAAGTGCTGACACGTGATTCCCACGTGATTATCACGTGATTCCCATGTGATTCCCAAGTGATTGACATGTGATTCCCACGTGCTTCCCACGTGATTCCCACGTTATTCCCAAGTGATTGACACATGATTCCAACGTGATTCCCAAGTGATTCCCACGTGATTGACACGTGATTTCCACGTGATTGACACGTCATTCCCACGTGATTCCCATGTGATTCCCACGTGATTAACACGTGATTCCTGGGTGATTCCCATATGATTGTCACGTGATTCCCACGTGATTCCCACGTGATTCACACGTGATTCACACGTAATTCCATCGTGATTGACACGTGATTCCCACATGATTCCCACATTATTGACACGTGATTCGAACCTGATTCCCACGTGATTACCACGTGATTCCCCCGTGATTGACACGTGATTCCCACGTGATTTACACGTGATTCCCCCGTGATTGACACGTGATTCCCACGTGATTCCCACGTGATTCCTATGGGATTGACACGTGATTCCCACGTGATTCCCAAATGATTGTCACGTGATTCCCACGTGATTAACACGTGATTCCCAGGTGATTCCCAAATGATTGTCACGTGATTCCCACGTGATTCCCACATGATTCCCACATGATTCCGACGTGATTGACAAGTGATTCCCACATGATTACCACGTGATTTACACGTGATTCCTACGTTATTGACACGTGATTCCCACGTGATTCCCACGGGATTCCTATGGGATTTGCACGTGATTCCCACGTTATTCCCACGTGATTCCCACGTGATTGACACGTGATTCCCACGTGATTCCCACGTGATTAAATGTGATTCCGACGATATTCCCACGTGATTGATACGTGATTCCCAAGTGATTCCCACGTGATTAACACGTGATTGGCACGAGATTACGACGTGATTCCCACGTGATTCCCACGTGATTCCCACGGGATTCCTATGGGATTTGCACGTGATTCGCACGTTATTCTCACGTGATTCCCATATGATTCCAACGTGAATGACACGTGATTCCCAAATGATTCCCACGTGATGCCAACGTGATTGACACGTCATTCCCACGTGATTCCAACTTGATTGACACGAGATTCCCATGTGATTTCCACATGATTAAATGTGATTCCCACGATATTCCCACGTGATTGATACGTGATTCCCAAGTGATTCCCACGTGATTAACACGTGATACCCACGTGATTCCCACGTGATTCCCACGTGATTCCCACGTGATTCCCACGTGATTCCCACGTGATTCCCACGTGATTCCCACGTGATTGGCACGAGATTACGACGTGATTCCCACGTGATTCCCACGTGATTGACACGTGATTCCCACGTGATTCCCACATGATTGACACGTGATTCCCACGTGATTCCCACATGATTCCCACGTGATTCCCACATGATTGACACGTGATTCACACGTGATTCACACGTGGTTCCACCGTGATTGACACGTGATTCCCACGTGATTCCCAAGTGATTGACACGTGTTTCCCACGTTATTCACAAGTGATTTCCTTGTGATTGACACGTGATTTCCTTGTGATTCCCACGTGATTTACACGTGATTACCACGTGATTCCCCCGTGATTGACACGTGATTCCCAAGTGATTCCTTCGTGATTGACACGTGATTCCCACATGATTGACATGTGATTTCCTTGTGATTCCCACGTGATTCTCACGTGATTTACACGTGATTACCACGTGATTCACAAATGATTGTCACGTGATTCCCACGTGATCCCACGTGATTCCCACGTGATTCCCCCGTGATTACCACGTGATTGACACATGATTGACACGTGATTCCCACGTGATTTACACGTGATTCCCACGTGATTGACACGTGTTTCCCACGTGATTGACACGTGATTCCCACGTGATTCCCTCATGATTGACACGTGATTCCCCCGTGATTTCCAAGGGATTCCCACATGAAATCCACGTGACTCCCACGTGATTGACACGTGATTCCCACGTGATTCCCACGTGATTGACACGTGATTCCCACGTGATTCCCAAATGATTGTCACGTGATCCACACGTGATTCCCACGTGATTCCCACGTGATTCCCACGTGATTGACACGTGATTCCCACGTGATTCCCACGTGATTGACACGTGATTCCTAGATGATTGACACGTGATTCCCACGTGATTCCCACGTGATTCCCACGTGATTGACACGTGATTCCTAGATGATTGACACGTGATTCCCACGTTATTCCCACGTGATTCCCACGTGATTGACACGTTATTCCCACGTGATTCCCACGTGATTGACACGTGATTCCCACGTGATTCCCACATGATTCCCACGTGATTGACACGTCATTCCCACGTGATTTACACGTGATTCCCACGTGATTGACACGTGTTTCCCACGTGATTGACGCATGATTCCCACGTGATTCCCACGTGATTCCCACGTGATTGACACGTGATTCCTAGATGATTGACACGTGATTCCCACGTTATTCCCACGTGATTCCCACGTGATTGACACGTGATTCCCACGTGATTCCCACGTGATTGACACGTGATTCCCACGTGATTCCCACATGATTCCCACATGATTGACACGTGATTCCCACGTGATTTACACGTGATTCCCACGTGATTGACACGTGTTTCCCACGTGATTGACGCATGATTCCCACGTGATTCCCACGTGATTGACACGTGATTCCCACGTGATTCCCACGTGATTCTCACGTAATTCCCACGTGATTGACACGTGATTCCCACGTGATTATCACGTGATTCCCACATTATTCCCAAGTGATTGACACATGATTCCAACGTGATTCCCAAGTGATTCCCACGTGATTGACACGTGATTCCCACGTGATTGACACGTGATTCCAACGTGATTGACACGTGATTCCCACGTGATTCCTACGTGATTGACACGTCATTCCCACGTGATTCCCACGTGATTAACACGTGATTCCCAGGTGATTCCCAAATGATTGTTACGTGATTCCCACGTGATTCACAGGTGATTCACACATGATTCACATGTAATTCCATCGTGATTGACACGTGATTCCCACATGATTCCCACGTTATTGACACGTGATTCCAACCTGATTCCCAAGTGATTCCCAATGATTCCATCGTGATTCCCATCTGATTCCCACGGGATTGAAACGTGTTTCCCACGTGATTGACACGTGATTCCCACGTGATTCAAAAGTGATTCCCACGTGATTCCCACGTGATTGACTCGGGATTCCCACGTGACTCCCTCGTGATTGATTTGTGATTCCCACGTGATTCCCACGTGATTGACACGTGTTTCCACGTGATTGACCCATGATACCCACGTGATTCCCACGTGATTCCAACGTGATTGACAAGTGAATCTCACGTGAATGACAGGAGATTCTCACGTGATTCCCACGTGATTCCCCAGTGATTGACACGTGATTTCAACGTGATTCCCATGTGATTACCACCTGATTTCCACGAGATTGCCACGTGACTGCAATGTGATTCCCACATGATTGAAACATGATCCCATGTGATTCCCACGTGATTCCCACGTGGTTCACACGTGATTCCCACGTGATTTCCACGTGATTGACACGTGATATCCACGTGATTCCCACTTGATTCTCATATGACTGACACGTGATTGACACGTGATTCCCACGTGATTCCCACATGATTCCCACGTGATTCCCAAATGATTCCCACGTGATGTCCACGTGATGCCCACGTGATTGACACGTGATTCCCACATGATTCCCACGTGATTGAGACGTGATTCCAGCGTGATTCCCACGTGATTGGCGCGTTATTCCCATGTGATTCCCACGTGACTCCCACGTGATTCCCACGTGATAGACACGTGATTCCCACGTGATTCCCACGTGACAACAACGTGATTCCCACATAATTGACATGTGATTCCTACGTGATTCCCACGTGATTGACTCGTGATTCCCGTATGATTCCCACGTGATTCCAACATGATTGATACGTGATTCCCTCGTGATTCACACGTGATTGACACGTGATTCCCACGTGATTGACACGTGATTCACACGTGATTTACACGTGATTCCCACGTGATTCAAAAGTGATTCCGACGTGATTCCAACGTGATTTACAAGTGATTCCCAAATGATTCCCGTGTGATACCCATGTGATGCCCACCTGACTGACACGTGATTCCTACGTGCTTCCCTCGTGATTGGCACGTTATTCTCACGTGATTCCTACGTGATTACCACGTGATTCCCACGTTATTCCCAAGTGACTCCCACGTGACTCCCACGTGATTGACGCATGATTCCCACGTGATTCCCAAGTGATTCCCACGTGATTCCCACGGGATTGACACTTGATTCCCACGTGATTCCCACGTGATTGACACATGATTCCCACGTGACTCCAACGTGATTCCCACGTAATTGTCATGTGATTCCCACGTGATTGACTCGTGATTCCCATATGATTCCCACGTGATTCCAACGTGATTGACACGTGATTCCCACGTGATTGACACGTGATTTCCACGTGATTCCCACGTGATTCTCACATGATTGACACGTGATTGACACGTGATTCCCACCTTATTCCCACGTGATTCCCAAGGCATTGAAATGTCATTCCCACGTTATTGCCACGTGATTCAAATTTGATTGACATGTGTTTCCCACGTGATTGACACGTGATTCCCACGTAATTCCCACGTGATTCCCACGAGATTCCCACGTGATTCCCACGTGATTCCCACGTGATTGGCACGAGATTCCCACATGATTGGCACGAGATTCCGACGTAATTCCCACGTGATTCCCACGTGATTGACACGTAATTTCCACGTGACTCCCACGTGATTGACACGTGATTCCCACGTGATTCCCACGTGATTCCCACGTGATTCCCACGTGATTGGCACGAGATTCCGACGTAATTCCCACGTCATTCCCACGTGATTGACACGTAATTCCCACGTGTTTCCCACGTGATTGACGCATGATTCCCACATGATTCCCACGTGATTGACATGTGATTCCCACATGATTCCCACGTGATTCTCACGTAATTCCCACGTGATTGACACGTGATTCCCACGTGATTATCACCTGATTCCCATGTGATTCCCAAGAGATTGACACGTGATTCCCACGTGCTTCCCACGTGATTCCCACGTTATTCCCAAGTGATTGACACATGATTCCAACGTGATTCCCAAGTGATTCCCTCGTGATTGACACGTGATTCCCACGTGATTCAAAAGTGATTCCCACGTGATTCCAACGTGATTGACACCTGATTCCCAAATGATTCCCTTGTGATACCCATGTGATGCCCACGTGATTGACACGTGATTCCTACGTGATTCCCTCGTGATTGACACGTGATTCCCACATGATTCCCAAGTAATTGACACGTTATTCCCACGTGATTCCTACTTGATTACCACGTAATTCCCACATTATTCCCACGTGACTCCCATGTGATTCCCACGTGATTGACACGTGATTCCCACCTTATTCCCACATGATTCCCACGGGATTGACTCATGATTCCCACGTGATTCCCACGTTATTGACACGTGATGTCCACGTGATTCCCACTTGATTCTCACATGACTGACACGTGATTGACACGTGATTCCCACGTAAATCCCACGTGATTCCCACGTGAATCCCACGTGATTCCCTTGTGATTCCCACGTGATTGACACGTGATTCCTACCTTATTCCCACGTGATTCCCAAGGGATTAAATGTCATTCCCACGTGATTGCCACGTGATTCAAACTTGATTGACATGTGATTCCCACGTGATTGACACGTGATTCCCACGTAATTCCCTCGTGATACCCACGAGATTCCCACGTGATTCCCACGTGATTCCCACGTGATTGGCACGAGATTCCCACGTGATTGGCACGAGATTCCGACGTAATTCCCACGTGATTCCCACGTGATTGACACGTAATTCCCACGTGATTCCCACGTGATTGACACGTGATTCCCACGTGATTCCCACGTGATTCCCACGTGATTCCCACGTGATTCTCACGTGATTCCCACGTAATTCCCACGTGATTCCCACGTGATTGAGACGTAATTCCCACGTGATTCCCACGTGATTGACGCATGATTCCCACGTGATTGACACGTGATTCCCACGTGATTCCAACGTGATTCTCACGTAATTCCCAAGTGCTGACACGTGATTCCCACGTGATTATCACGTGATTCCCACGTGATTCCCAAGTGATTGACATGTGATTCCCACGTGCTTCCCACGTGATTCCCACGTTATTCCCAAGTGATTGACACATGATTCCAACGTGATTCCCAAGTGATTCCCACGTGATTGACACGTGATTCCCACGTGATTGACACGTCATTCCCACGTGATTCCCATGTGATTCCCACGTGATTAACACGTGATTCCTGGGTGATTCCCATATGATTGTCACATGATTCCCACGTGATTCCCACGTGATTCACACGTGATTCACACGTAATTCCATCGTGATTGACACGTGATTCCCACATGATTCCCACATTATTGACACGTGATTCGAACCTGATTCCCACGTGATTACCACGTGATTCCCCCGTGATTGACACGTGATTCCCACGTGATTTACACGTGATTCCCCCGTGATTGACACGTGATTCCCACGTGATTCCCACGTGATTCCTATGGGATTGACACGTGATTCCCACGTGATTCCCAAATGATTGTCACGTGATTCCCACGTGATTAACACGTGATTCCCAGGTGATTCCCAAATGATTGTCACGTGATTCCCACGTGATTCCCACATGATTCCCACATGATTCCCACGTGATTGACATGTGATTCCCACATGATTACCACGTGATTTACACGTGATTCCTACGTGATTGACACGTGATTCCCACGTGATTCCCACGGGATTCCTATGGGATTTGCACGTGATTCCCACGTTATTCCCACGTGATTCCCACGTGATTGACACGTGATTCCCACGTGATTCCCACGTGATTAAATGTGATTCCGACGATATTCCCACGTGATTGATACGTGATTCCCAAGTGATTCCCACGTGATTAACACGTGATTGGCACGAGATTACGACGTGATTCCCACGTGATTCCCACGTGATTCCCACGGGATTCCTATGGGATTTGCACGTGATTCCCACGTTATTCCCACGTGATTCCCATATGATTCCAACGTGAATGATACGTGATTCCCAAATGATTCCCACGTGATGCCAACGTGATTGACACGTCATTCCCACGTGATTCCAACTTGATTGACACGAGATTCCCATGTGATTTCCACATGATTAAATGTGATTCCCACGATATTCCCACGTGATTGATACGTGATTCCCAAGTGATTCCCACGTGATTAAAACGTGATACCCACGTGATTCCCACGTGATTCCCACGTGATTCCCACGTGATTCCCACGTGATTCCCACGTGATTCCCACGTGATTCCCACGTGATTGGCACGAGATTACGACGTGATTCCCACGTGATTCCCACGTGATTGACACGTGATTCCCACGTGATTCCCACATGATTGACACGTGATTCCCACGTGATTCCCACATGATTCCCACGTGATTCCCACATGATTGACACGTGATTTACACGTGATTCACACGTGGTTCCACCGTGATTGACACGTGATTCCCACGTGATTCCCAAGTGATTGACACGTGTTTCCCACGTTATTCACACGTGATTTCCTTGTGATTGACACGTGATTTCCTTGTGATTCCCACGTGATTTACACGTGATTACCACGTGATTCCCCCGTGATTGACACGTGATTCCCAAGTGATTCCATCGTGATTGACACGTGATTCCCACGTGATTGACATGTGATTTCCTTGTGATTCCCACGTGATTCTCACGTGATTTAAACGTGATTACCACGTGATTCACAAATGATTGTCACGTGATTCCCACGTGATCCCACGTGATTCCCACGTGATTCCCCCGTGATTACCACGTGATTGACACATGATTGACACGTGATTCCCACGTGATTTACACGTGATTCCCACGTGATTGACACGTGTTTCCCACGTGATTGACACGTGATTCCCACGTGATTCCCTCATGATTGACACGTGATTCCCACGTGATTCCCACGTGATTGACACGTGATTCCAACGTGATTCCCAAATGATTGTCACGTGATCCACACGTGATTCCCACGTGATTCCCACGTGATTCCCACGTGATTGACACGTGATTCCCACGTGATTCCCACGTGATTGACACGTGATTCCTAGATGATTGACACGTGATTCCCACGTGATTCCCACGTGATTCCCACGTGATTGACACTTCATTCCCACGTGATTCCCACGTGATTCCCACGTGATTGACACGTGATTCCCACGTGATTCCCACGTGATTGACACGTGATTCCCACGTGATTCCCACATGATTCCCACATGATTGACACGTGATTCCCACGTGATTTACACGTAATTCCCACGTGATTGACACGTGTTTCCCACGTGATTGACGCATGATTCCCACGTGATTCCCACGTGATTGACACGTGATTCCCACGTGATTCCCACGTGATTCTCACGTAATTTCCACGTGATTGACACGTGATTCCCACGTGATTATCACGTGTTTCCCACATTATTCCCAAGTGATTGACACATGATTCCAACGTGATTCCCAAGTGATTCCCACGTGATTGACACGTGATTCCCACGTGATTGACACGTGATTCCCACGTGATTGACACGTGATTCCCACGTGATTCCTACGTGATTGACACGTCATTCCCACGTGATTCCCACGTGATTAACACGTGATTCCCAGGTGATTCCCAAATGATTGTTACGTGATTCCCACGTGATTCACACGTGATTCACTCATGATTCACATGTAATTCCATCGTGATTGACACGTGATTCCCACATGATTCCCACGTTATTGACACGTGATTCCAACCTGATTCCCACGTGATTCCCAATGATTCCATCGTGATTCCCATCTGATTCCCACGGGATTGAAACGTGTTTCCCACGTGATTGACACGTGATTCCCACGTGATTCAAAAGTGATTCCCACGTGATTCCCACGTGATTCCCACGTGATTGACTCGGGATTCCCACGTGACTCCCTCGTGATTCCCACGTGATTCCCACGTGATTGACACGTCATTCCCACGTGATTTCCACGTGTTTCCTACGTGATTCCCAAGTGATTTCCACGTGATTAACACGTGATTCCCAGGTGATTCCCAAATGAGTGTCACGTGATTCCCACGTGATTCCCACATGATTCCCACGTGATTGACACGTGATTCCCACGTGATTCCCACGTGATTTACACGTGATTCCTACGTGATTGACACGTGATTCCCACGTGATTCTTATGGAATTGACACGTGATTCCCACGTGATTCCCACGTGATTCCCTCGTGATTGACACGTTATTCCAACGTGATTCCCACGTGATTCCCATATGATTCCAATTAGATTGACACGTGATTCCCAAATGATTCCCACGTGATGCCCATGTGATTGACACGTCATTCCCACGTGATTCCAACTTGATTGATACGAGATTCCCATGTGATTTCCACGTGATTAAATGTGATTCCCACGTGATTCCATCATTATTGACACGTGATTCCCACATGACTCCCCCGTGATTGTCACCTGATACCCACGTGATTCCCATCTGATTCCCACGTGATACCCACGTGACTCCCACGTGACTCCCACGTGATTCCCACGTGATTGGCGCATGATTCCCACGTGATTCCCACATGATTGACACGTGATTCCCACGTGATTCCTCTGGGATTGACACGTGATTCCCACGTGACTCCCACATGATTCCCACGTGATTGGCGCATGATTCCCACGTGATTCCCACGTGATTAACACTTGATTCCCCCGTGATTCCCATGTGATTGACACGTGATTCCCACGTGATTCCTACGTGTTTCCACGTGATTGACCCATGATACCCACGTGATTCCCACGTGATTCCAACGTGATTGACACGTGAATCTCACGTGAATGACAGGAGATTCTCACGTGATTCCCACGTGATTCCCCCGTGATAGACACGTGATTTCCACGTGATTCCCATGTGATTACCACCTGATTTCCACGAGATTGCCACGTGACTGCAATGTGATTCCCACATGATTGAAGCATGATTCCCATGTGATTCCCACGTGATTCCCACGTGGTTCACACGTGATTCCCACGTGATTCCCACGTGATTCCCACGTGATTGACACGTGATTCCCATGTGATTCCCATGTGATTGACATGTAATTCCCACGTGATTCCCACGTGATTCCCACGTGAATGATACGTGATTCCTACGTGATTCCCAAGTGTTTCCCAAGTGACTGACACGTGATTCCAATGTGATTACCACGTGATTCTCTCGTGATTGACACGTGATTCCCACATGATTCCCACGTGATTGACACGTGATTCCCACTTGATTCCCACGTGATTACCACGTGACTCCCACATTATTCCCACGTGACTCCCATGTGATTCACACGTGATTGATGCATGATTCCCACGTGATTCCCACGTGATTGACACGTGATTCCCACGTGATAGACGCATGAACACCACTTGATTCCCACGTGATTCCATCGTGATTGACACGTGATTCCCACATGATTCCCACGTGATTGACATGTGATTCCCACTTGATTCCCACGTGATTCCCACTTGATTCCCACGTGATTCCCACGTGACTCCCACGTGATTCCCACGTGATTGACGCATGATTCCCTCGTGATTTCCACGTGATTGACACGTGATTCCCACGTGATTCCCAGGTGATTCTCACGTAATTCCCACGTGATTGACACGTGATTCCCACGTGATTATCACGTGATTCCCATGTGATTCCCAAGTGATTGACACGTGATTCCCATGTGCTTCCCACGTGATTCCCACGTTATTCCCAAGTTATTGACACATGATTCCAACGTGATTCCCAAATTATTCCCACGTGATTGACACGTGATTCCCACGTGATTGACACGTGATTCCCACATGATTCCTACGTGATTGACACGTCATTCCCACGTGATTCCCATGTGATTCCCACGTGATTAACACGTGATTCCCAGGTGATTCCCAAATGATTGTCACGTGATTCCCACGTGATTCCCACGTGATTCACACGTGATTCACACGTAATTCCATCGTGATTGACACGTGATTCCCACATGATTCCCACGTGATTGACACGTTATTCCCTCGTGATTCCTACGTGATTACATGATTCCCACGTTATTCCCACGTGACTCCCATGTGATTCCCACGTGATTTACGCATGATTCCCACGTGATTCCCACGTGATTCCCACGTGATTCCCACGTGATTGACACGTGATTCCCACCTTATTCCCACGTGATTCCCACGGGATTGACTCGTGATTCCCACGTGATTCCCACGTGATTGATATGTCATTCCCACGTGATTCCCACGTGATTGGCACGTGATTCCCACGTGATTCCCACATGATTCCCACGTGATTCCCAAATGATTCCCACGTGATGTCCACGTGATGCCCACGTGATTGACACGTGATTCCCACATGATTCCCACGTGATTGAAACGTGATTCCAGCGTGATTCCCACGTGATTGGCGCGGGATTCCCATGTGATTACCACGTGACTCCCACGTGATTCCCACGTGATAGACACGTGATTCCCACGTGATTCCCACGTGACAACAACGTGATTCCCACGTAACTGACATGTGATTCCTATGTGATTCCCACATGATTGACTCGTGATTCCCATATGATTCCCACGTGATTCCAACATGATTGACACGTGATTCCCACGTGATTCCCACGTGATTGACACGTGATTCACACGTGATTGACACGTGATTCACACGTGATTTACACGTGACTCCCACGTGATTCCCACGTGATTCCCACGTGATTGGCACGAGATTCCGACGTACTTCCCACGTGATTCCCACGTGATTGACACGTAATTCCCACGTGACTCCCACGTGATTGACACGTGATTCCCACGTGATTCCCACGTGATTGGCACGAGATTCCGACGTAATTCCCACGTGATTCCCACGTGATTGACACGTAATTCCCACGTGTTTCCCACGTGATTGACGCGTGATTCCCACGTGATTCCCACGTGATTGACACGTGATTCCCACGTGATTCCCACGTGATTCTCACGTAATTCCCACGTGATTGACACGTGATTCCCACGTGTATTATCACGTGATTCCCATATGATTCCCAAGAGATTGACACGTGATTCCCACGTGCTTCCCACGTGATTCCCACGTTATTCCCAAGTGATTGACACATGATTCCAACGTGATTCCCAAGTGATTCCCTCGTGATTGACACGTGATTCCCACGTGATTCAAAAGTGATTCCCACGTGATTCCAACGTGATTGACACGTGATTCCCAAATGATTCCCGTGTAATACCCATGTGATGCCCACGTGATTGACACGTGATTCCTACGTGATTCCCTCGTGAGTGACATGTGATTCCCGCATGATTCCCACGTGATTGACACGTTATTCCCACGTGATTCCTACTTGATTACCACGTGATTCCCACATTATTCCCACGTGACTCCCATGTGATTCCCACGTGATTGATGCATGATTCCCACGTGATTTCCAAGTGATTCCTACGTGATTCCCACGTGATTGACACGTGATTCCCAACTTATTCCCACGTGATTCCCACGGGATTGACTCATGATTCCCACGTGATTCCCACGTGATTGACACGTGATGTCCACGTGATTCCCACTTGATTCTCACATGACTGACACGTGATTGACACGTGATTCCACGTGATTCCCACATGATTCCCACGTGATTCCCAAATGATTCCCACGTGTTGTCCACGTGATGCCCACGTGATTGACACGTGATTCCCACATGATTCCCACGTGATTGAATCGTGATTCCAGCGTGATTCCCACGTGATTGGCGCGTGATTCCCATGTGATTCCCACGTGACTCCCACGTGATTCCCACGTGATAGACACGTGATTCCCACGTGATTCCCACGTGACAACAACGTGATTCCCACGTAATTGACATGTGATTCCGACGTGATTCCCACGTGATTGACTCGTGATTCCCATATGATTCCCACGTGATTCCAACATGATTGACACGTGATTCCCATGAGATTCCCACGTGATTGACACGTGATTCCCACGTGATTGACACGTGATTCACACGTGATTTACACGTGATTCCCACGTGATTCAAAAGTGATTCCGACGTGATTCCAACATGATTTACAAGTGATTCCCAAATGATTCCCGTGTGATACACATGTGATGCCCACCTGACTGACACGTGATTCCTACGTGATTCCCTCGTGATTCCCACGTGATTCCCACGTGACTCCCACGTGATTCCAATGTGATTCCCACGTGATTGGCGCATGATTCCCACGTGATTCCCACGTGATTGACACGTGATTCCCACGTGATTGACACGTGATTCCCACGTGATTCCCACATGATTCCTCTGGGATTGACAGGTGATTCCCACGTGATTCCCACGTGATTCCCACGTGATTGACACGTCATTCCCACGTGATTTCCACGTGATTCCTACGTGATTTCCACGTGATTCACACGTGATTAACACGTGATTCCCAGGTGATTCCCAAATGATTGTCACGTGATTCCCACGTGATTCCCACGTGATTCCCACATGATTCCCAAGTGATTGACACGTGATTCCCACGTGATTCCCACGTGATTTACACGTGATTCCTACGTGATTGACACGTGATTCCCACGTGATTCTTATGGAATTGACACGTGATTCCCACGTGATTCCCACGTGATTCCCTCGTGATTGACACGTTATTCCCACGTGATTCCCACGTGATTCCCATATGATTCCAACGAGATTGACACGTGATTTCCAAATGATTCCCACGTGATGCCCATGTGATTGACACGTCATTACCATGTGATTCCAACTTGATTGACAAGAGATTCCCATGTGATTTCCACGTGATTAAATGTGATTCCCACGTGATTCCATCATGATTGACACGTGATTCCCACATGACTCCCACGTGATTGTCACCTGATACCCACGTGATTCCCACGTGACTCCCACGTGATTCCCACGTGATTGGCGCATGATTCCCACGTGATTCCCACGTGATTGACACGTGATTCCCACGTGATTCCCACGTGATTCCTCTGGGATTGACACGTGATTCCCACGTGACTCCCACGTGATTCCCACGTGATTGGCGCATGATTCCCACGTGATTCCCACGTGTTTAACACGTGATTCCCACGTGATTCCCATGTGATTGACACGTGATTCCCACGTGATTCCCACGTGTTTCCACGTGATTGACCCATGATACCCACGTGATTCCGACGTGATTCCAACGTGATTGACACGTGAATCTCACGTGAATGACAGGAGATACTCACGTGATTCCCACGTGATTCCCCCGTGATTGACACGTGATTTCCACGTGATTCCCATATGATTACCACCTGATTTCCACGAGATTGCCACGTGACTGCAATGTGATTCCCACATGATTGACGCATGATTCCCATGTGATTCCCACGTGATTCCCACGTGGTTCACACGTGATTCCCACGTGATTCCCACGTGATTCCCACGTGATTGACACGTGATTCCCACGTGATTCCATTGTGATTGACATGTAAATCCCACGTGATTCCCACGTGATTCCCACGTGAATGATACGTGATTCCTACGTGATTCCCAAGTGGTTCCCAAGTGATTGACATGTGATTCCAATGTGATTACCACGTGATTTCCTCGTGATTGACACGTGATTCCCACATGATTCCCACGTGATTGACACGTGATTCCCACTTGATTCCCACGTGATTACCACGTGACACCCACATTATTCCCACGTGACTCCCATGTGATTCACACGTGATTGATGCATGATTCCCACGTGATTCCCACGTGATTGACACGTGATTCCCACGTGATTCGCTCGTGATTGACACGTGATTCCCACGTGATAGACTTATGATCACCACTTGATTCCCACGTGATTCCATCGTGATTGACACGTGATTCCCACATGATTCCCACGTCATTGACATGTGATTCCCACTTGATTCCCACGTGATTCCCACTTAATTCCCACGTGATTCCCACGTGACTCCCACGTGATTCCCACGTGATTGACGCATGATTCCCTCGTGATTCCCACGTGATTCCCTCGTGGTTCACACGTGATTCCCACGTGATTCCCACGTGATTCCCACGTGATTGACACGTGATTCCCACGTGATTCCATTGTGATTGACATGTAAATCCCACGTGATTCCCACGTGATTCCCACGTGAATGATACGTGATTCCTACGTGATTCCCAAGTGGTTCCCAAGTGATTGACACGTGATTCCAATGTGATTACCACGTGAATTCCTCGTGATTGACACGTGATTCCCACATGATTCCCACGTGATTGACACGTGATTCCCACTTGATTCCCACGTGATTACCACGTGACACCCACATTATTCCCACGTGACTCCCATGTGATTCACACGTGATTGATGCATGATTCCCATGTGATTCCCACGTGATTGACACGTGATGTCCACGTGATTCCCACTTGATTCTCACATGACTGACACGTGATTGACACGTGATTCCACGTGATTCCCACATGATTCCCACGTGATTCCCAAATGATTCCCACGTGTTGTCCACGTGATGCCCACGTGATTGACACGTGATTCCCACATGATTCCCACGTGATTGAATCGTGATTCCAGCGTGATTCCCACGTGATTGGCGCGTGATTCCCATGTGATTCCCACGTGACTCCCACGTGATTCCCACGTGATAGACACGTGATTCCCACGTGATTCCCACGTGACAACAACGTGATTCCCACGTAATTGACATGTGATTCCGACGTGATTCCCACGTGATTGACTCGTGATTCCCATATGATTCCCACGTGATTCCAACATGATTGACACGTGATTCCCATGAGATTCCCACGTGATTGACACGTGATTCCCACGTGATTGACACGTGATTCACACGTGATTTACACGTGATTCCCACGTGATTCAAAAGTGATTCCGACGTGATTCCAACGTGATTTACAAGTGATTCCCAAATGATTCCCGTGTGATACACATGTGATGCCCACCTGACTGACACGTGATTCCTACGTGATTCCCTCGTGATTCCCACGTGATACCCACGTGACTCCCACGTGATTCCAATGTGATTCCCACGTGATTGGCGCATGATTCCCACGTGATTCCCACGTGATTGACACGTGATTCCCACGTGATTGACACGTGATTCCCACGTGATTCCCACATGATTCCTCTGGGATTGACAGGTGATTCCCACGTGATTCCCACGTGATTCCCACGTGATTGACACGTCATTCCCACGTGATTTCCACGTGATTCCTACGTGATTTCCACGTGATTCACACGTGATTAACACGTGATTCCCAGGTGATTCCCAAATGATTGTCACGTGATTCCCACGTGATTCCCACGTGATTCCCACATGATTCCCAAGTGATTGACACGTGATTCCCACGTGATTCCCACGTGATTTACACGTGATTCCTACGTGATTGACACGTGATTCCCACGTGATTCTTATGGAATTGACACGTGATTCCCACGTGATTCCCACGTGATTCCCTCGTGATTGACACGTTATTCCCACGTGATTCCCACGTGATTCCCATATGATTCCAACGAGATTGACACGTGATTTCCAAATGATTCCCACGTGATGCCCATGTGATTGACACGTCATTACCACGTGATTCCAACTTGATTGACACGAGATTCCCATGTGATTTCCACGTGATTAAATGTGATTCCCACGTGATTCCATCATGATTGACACATGATTCCCACATGACTCCCACGTGATTGTCACCTGATACCCACGTGATTCCCACGTGATTCCCACGTGATACCCACGTGACTCCCACGTGACTCCCACGTGATTCCCATGTGATTGGCGCATGATTCCCACATGATTCCCACGTGATTGACACGTGATTCCCACGTGATTCCCACGTGATTCCTCTGGGATTGACACGTGAATCCCACGTGACTCCCACGTGATTCCCACGTGATTGGCGCATGATTCCCACGTGATTCCCACGTGTTTAACACGTGATTCCCACGTGATTCCCATGTGATTGACACGTGATTCCCACGTGATTCCCACGTGTTTCCACGTGATTGACCCATGATACCCACGTGATTCCGACGTGATTCCAACGTGATTGACACGTGAATCTCACGTGAATGACAGGAGATTCTCACGTGATTCCCACGTGATTCCCCCGTGATTGACACGTGATTTCCACGTGATTCCCATATGATTACCACCTGATTTCCACGAGATTGCCACGTGACTGCAATGTGATTCCCACATGATTGACGCATGATTCCCATGTGATTCCCACGTGATTCCCACGTGGTTCACACGTGATTCCCACGTGATTCCCACGTGATTCCCACGTGATTGACACGTGATTCCCACGTGATTTCATTGTGATTGACATGTAAATCCCACGTGATTCCCACGTGATTCCCACGTGAATGATACGTGATTCCTACGTGATTCCCAAGTGGTTCCCAAGTGATTGACATGTGATTCCAATGTGATTACCACGTGATTCCCTCGTGATTGACACGTGATTCCCACATGATTCCCACGTGATTGACACGTGATTCCCACTTGATTCCCACGTGATTACCACGTGACACCCACATTATTCCCACGTGACTCCCATGTGATTCACACGTGATTGATGCATGATTCCCACGTGATTCCCACGTGATTGACACGTGATTCCCACGTGATTCGCTCGTGATTGACACGTGATTCCCACGTGATAGACTTATGATCACCACTTGATTCCCACGTGATTCCATCGTGATTGACACGTGATTCCCACATGATTCCCACGTCATTGACATGTGATTCCCACTTGATTCCCACGTGATTCCCACTTAATTCCCACGTGATTCCCACGTGACTCCCACGTGATTCCCACGTGATTGACGCATGATTCCCTCGTGATTCCCACGTGATTGACACGTGATTCCCACGTGATTATAACGTGATTCCCATGTGATTCACAAGTGATTGACACGTGATTCCCACGTGCTTCCCACGTGATTCCCACATTATTCCCAAGTGATTGACACATGATTCCAACGTGATTCCCAAGTGATTCCCACGTGATTGACACGTGATACCCACGTGATTGACACGTGATTCCCACGTGATTCCTACGTGATTGACACGTCATTTCCACGTGATTCCCATGTGATTCCCACGTGATTAACACGTGATTCCCAGGGGATTCCCAAATGATTGTCACGTGATTCCCACGTGATTCCCACGTGATACACACGTGATTCACACGTAATTCCATCGTGATTGACACGTGATTCCCACATGATTCCCACGTTATTGACACGTGATTCGAACCTGATTCCCACGTGATTACCACGTGATTCCCATATGATTCCCACGTGATTCCCATGTGATTCCCACGTGATTAACACGTGATTCCCAGGGGATTCCCAAATGATTGTCACGTGATTCCCACGTGATTCCCACGTGATTCACACGTAATTCCATCGTGATTGACACATGATTCCCACATGATTCCCACGTTATTGACACGTGATTCGAACCTGATTCCCACTTGATTCCCACGTGATTCCATCATGATTCCCACCTGATTCCCACGGGATTGAAACGTGTTTCCCACGTGATTGAAACGTGATTCGCACGTGATTGAAAAGTGATTCCCACGTGATTCCAATATGATTGACACGTGATTCCCAAATGATTCCCTTGTGATACACATGTGATGCCCACGTGATTGACACGTGATTCCCACATGATTCCCACGTGATTGACACGTTATTCCCTCGGGATTCCTACGTGATTACGTGATTCCCACGTTATTCCCACGTGACTCCCATGTGATACCCACGTGATTTACGCATGATTCCCACGTGATTCCCACGTGATTCCCACGTGATTCCCACGTGATTGACACGTGATTCCCACCTTATTCCCACGTGATTCCCACGGGATTGACTCGTGATTCCCACGTGATTCCCACGTGATTGATATGTCATTCCCACGTGATTCCCACGTGATTGACACGTGATTCCCACGTGATTCCCACATGATTCCCACGTGATTACCAAATGATTCCCACGTGATGTCCACGTGATGCCCACGTGATTGACACGTGATTCCCACATGATTCCCACGTGATTGAAACGTGATTCCAGCGTGATTCCCACGTGATTGGCGCGGGATTCCCATGTGATTACCACGTGACTCCCACGTGATTCCCACGTGGTAGACACGTGATTCCCACGTGATTCCCACGTGACAACAACGTGATTCCCACGTAACTGACATGTGATTCCTATGTGATTCCCACATGATTGACTCGTGATTCCCATATGATTCCCACGTGATTCCAACATGATTGACACGTGATTCCCACGTGATTCCCACGTGATTCCCACGTGATTCCCACGTAATTGGCACGAGATTCCGACGTACTTCCCACGTGATTCCCACGTGATTGACACATAATTCCCACGTGACTCCCACGTGATTGACACGTGATTCCCACGTGATTCCCACGTGATTGGCACGAGATTCCGACGTAATTCCCACGTGATTCCCACGTGATTGACACGTAATTCCCACGTGTTTCCCACGTGATTGACGCGTGATTCCCACGTGATTCCCACGTGATTGACACGTGATTCCCACGTGATTCCCACGTGATTCTCACGTGATTCCCACGTGATTGACACGTGATTCCCACGTGATTATCACATGATTCCCATATGATTCCCAAGAGATTGACACGTGATTCACACGTGCTTCCCACGTGATTCCCACGTTATTCCCAAGTGATTGACACATGATTCCAACGTGATTCCCAAGTGATTCCCTCGTGATTGACACGTGATTCCCACGTGATTCAAAAGTGATTCCCACGTGATTCCAACGTGATTGACACGTGATTCCCAAATGATTCCCGTGTGATACCCATGTGATGCCCACGTGATTGACACGTGATTCCTACGTGATTCCCTCGTGATTGACATGTGATTCCCGCATGATTCCCACGTGATTGACACGTTATTCCCACGTGATTCCTACTTGATTACCACGTGATTCCCACATTATTCCCACGTGACTCCCATGTGATTCCCACGTGATTGATGCATGATTCCCACGTGATTTCCAAGTGATTCCTACGTGATTCCCACGTGATTGACACGTGATTCCCAACTTATTCCCACGTGATTCCCACGGGATTGACTCATGATTACCACGTGATTCCCACGTGATTGACACGTGATGTCCACGTGATTCCCACTTGATTCTCACATGACTGACACGTGATTGACACGTGATTCCCACGTGATTCCCACATGATTCCCACGTGATTCCCAAATGATTCCCACGTGTTGTCCACGTGATGCCCACGTGATTGACACGAGATTCCCACATGATTCCCACGTGATTGAAACGTGATTCCAGCGTGATTCCCACGTGATTGGCGCGTGATTCCCATGTGATTCCCACGTGACTCCCACGTGATTCCCACGTGATAGACACGTGATTCCCACGTGATTACCACGTGACAACAACGTGATTCCCACGTAATTGACATGTGATTCCGACGTGATTCCCACGTGATTGACTCGTGATTCCCATATGATTCCCACGTGATTCCAACATGATTGACACGTGATTCCCATGAGATTCCCACGTGATTAACACGTGATTCCCACGTGATTGACACGTGATTCACACGTGATTTACACGTGATTCCCACGTGATTCAAAAGTGATTCCGACGTGATTCCAACGTGATTTACAAGTGATTCCCAAATGATTCCCGTGTGATACACATGTGATGCCCACCTGACTGACACGTGATTCCTACGTGATTCCCTCGTGATTGACACGTTATTCCCATGTGACTCCTACGTGATTACCACGTGATTCCCACGTTATTCCCAAGTGACTCCCATGTGATTCCCACGTGATTGACGCATGATTCCCCCATGACTCCCACGTGATTGACTCATGATTCCCACGTGATTCCCAAGTGATTCCCACGTGATTCCCACGGGATTGACACGTGATTCCCACGTGATTCCCACGTGATTGACACATGATTCCCACGTGACTCCAACGTGATTCCCACGTAATTGTCATGTGATTCCCACGTGATTCCCACGTGATTGACTCGTGATTCCCATATGATTCCCACGTGATTCCAACGTGATTGACACGTAATTCCCACGTGATTCCCACGTGATTGACACGTGATTTCCACGTGATTCCCACTTGATTCTCACATGATTGACACGTGATTGACACGTGATTCCCACGTGAATCCCACGTGATTCCCATGTGATTCCCACGTGATTGACACGTGATTCCCACCTTATTCCCACGTGATTCCCAAGGGATTGAAATGTCATTCCCACATGATTGCCACGTGATTCAAACTTGATTGACATGTGTTTCCCACGTGACTGACACGTGATTCCCACGAGATTCCCACGTGATTCCCACTTAATTCCCACGTGATTCCCACGTGACTCCCACGTGATTCCCACGTGATTGACGCATGATTCCCTCGTGATTCCCACGTGATTGACACGTGATTCCCACGTGATTATAACGTGATTTCCATGTGATTCCCAAGTGATTGACACGTGATTCCCACGTGCTTCCCACGTGATTCCCACGTTATTCCCAAGTGATTGACACATGATTCCAACGTGATTCCCAAGTGATTCCCACGTGATTGACACGTGATTCCCACGTGATTGACACGTGATTCCCACGTGATTCCTACGTGATTGACACGTCATTTCCACGTGATTCCCATGTGATTTCCACGTGATTAACACGTGATTCCCAGGGGATTCCCAAATGATTGTCACGTGATTCCCACGTGATTCACACGTGATTCACACGTAATTCCATCGTGAATGACACGTGATTCCCACATGATTCCCACGTTATTGACACGTGATTCGAACCTGATTCCCACGTGATTACCACGTGATTCCCATATGATTCCCACGTGATTCCCATGTGATTCCCATGTGATTAACACGTGATTCCCAGGGGATTCCCAAATGATTGTCACGTGATTCCCACGTGATTCACACGTGATTCACACGTAATTCCATCGTGATTGACACGTGATTCCCACATGATTCCCACGTTATTGACACGTGATTCGAACCTGATTCCCACTTGATTCCCACGTGATTCCATCATGATTCCCACCTGATTCCCACGGGATTGAAACGTGTTTCCCACGTGATTGAAACGTGATTCCCACGTGATTCAAAAGTGATTCCCACGTGATTCCAATATGATTGACACGTGATTCCAAATGATTCCCTTGTGATACCCATGTGATGCCCACGTGATTGACACGTGATTCCCACATGATTCCCACGTGATTGACACGTTATTCCCTCGTGATTCCTACGTGATTGCGTGATTCCCACGTTATTCCCACGTGACTCCCATGTGATTCCCATGTGATTTACGCATGATTCCCACGTGATTCCCACGTGATTCCCACGTGATTCCCACGTGATTGACACGTGATTCCCACCTTATTCCCACGTGATTCCCACGGGATTGACTCGTGATTCCCACGTGATTCCCACGTGATTGATATGTCATTCCCACGTGATTCCCACGTGATTGACACGTGATTCCCACGTGATTCCCACATGATTCCCACGTGATTCACAAATGATTCCCACGTGATGTCCACGTGATGCCCACGTGATTGACACGTGATTCCCACATGATTCCCACGTGATTGAAACGTGATTCCAGCGTGATTCCCACGTGATTGGCGTGGGATTCCCATGTGATTACCACGTGACTCCCACGTGATTCCCACGTGATAGACACGTGATTCCCACGTGATTCCCACGTGACAACAACGTGATTCCCACGTAACTGACATGTGATTCCTATGTGATTCCCACATGATTGACTCGTGATTCCCATATGATTCCCACGTGATTCCAACATGATTGACACGTGATTCCCACGTGATTCCCACGTGATTGACACGTGATTCACACGTGATTGACACGTGATTCACACGTGATTGACACGTGATTCCCACGTGATTCCCACGTGATTCCCACGTGATTGGCACGAGATTCCGACGTACTTCCCACGTGATTCAAACATGATTGACACGTAATTCCCACGTGACTCCCAAGTGATTGACACGTGATTCCCACGTGATTCCCACGTGATTGGCACGAGATTCCGACGTAATTCCCACGTGATTCCCACGTGATTGACACGTAATTCCCACGTGTTTCCCACGTGATTGACGCGTGATTCCCACGTGATTCCCACGTGATTGACACGTGATTCCCACGTGATTCCCACGTGATTCTCACGTAATTCCCACGTGATTGACACGTGATTCCCACGTGATTATCACGTGATTCCCATATGATTCCCAAGAGATTGACACGTGATTCACACGTGCTTCCCACGTGATTCCCACGTTATTCCCAAGTGATTGACACATGATTCCAACGTGATTCCCAAGTGATTCCCTCGTGATTGACACGTGATTCCCACGTGATTCAAAAGTGATTCCCACGTGATTCCAACGTGATTGACACGTGATTCCCAAATGATTCCCGTGTGATACCCATGTGATGCCCACGTGATTGACACGTGATTCCTACGTGATTCCCTCGTGATTGACATGTGATTCCCGCATGATTCCCACGTGATTGACACGTTATTCCCACGTGATTCCTACTTGATTACCACGTGATTCCCGCATTATTCCCACGTGACTCCCATGTGATTCCCACGTGATTGATGCATGATTCCCACGTGATTTCCAAGTGATTCCTACGTGATTCCCACGTGATTGACACGTGATTCCCAACTTATTCCCACGTGATTCCCACGGGATTGACTCATGATTCCCACGTGATTCCCACGTGATTGACACGTGATGTCCACGTGATTCCCACTTGATTCTCACATGACTGACACGTGATTGACACGTGATTCCCACGTGATTAACACGTTATTCCCACGTGATACCTACGTGATTACCACGTGATTCCCACGTTATTCCCACGTGACTCCCATGTGATTCCCACGTGATTTACGCATGATTCCCACGTGATTCCCACGTGATTCCCACGTGATTCCCACGTGATTGACACGTGATTCCCACCTTATTCCCACGTGATTCCCACGGGATTGACTCGTGATTCCCACGTGATTCCCACGTGATTGATATGTCATTCCCACGTGATTCCCACGTGATTGACACGTGATTCCCACGTGATTCCCACATGATTCCCACGTGATTCCCAAATGATTCCCACGTGATGTCCACGTGATGCCCACGTGATTGACACGTGATTCCCACATGATTCCCACGTGATTGAAACGTGATTCCAGCGTGATTCCCACGTGATTGGCGCGGGATTCCCATGTGATTCCCACGTGACTCCCACGTGATTCCCACGTGATAGACACGTGATTCCCACGTGATTCCCACGTGACAACAACGTGATTCCCACGTAACTGACATGTGATTCCTATGTGATTCCCACGTGATTGACTCGTGATTCCCATATGATTCCCACGTGATTCCAACATGATTGACACGTGATTCCCACGTGATTCCCACATGATTGACACGTGATTCCCACGTGATTGACACGTGATTCCCAACTTATTCCCACATGATTCCCACGGGATTGACTAATGATTCCCACGTGATTCCCACGTGATTGACACGTGATGTCCACGTGATTCCCACTTGATTCTCACATGACTGACACGTGATTGACACGTGATTCCCACGTGATTCCCACATGATTCCCACGTGATTCCCAAATGATTCCCACGTGTTGTCCACGTGATGCCCACGTGATTGACACGTGATTCCCACATGATTCCCACGTGATTGAAACGTGATTCCAGCGTGATTCCCACGTGATTGGCGCGTGATTCCCATGTGATTCCCACGTGATTCCCACGTGATTCCCACGTGACTCCCACGTGATTCCCACGTGATAGACACGTGATTCCCACGTGATTCCCACATGATTCCCACGTGATTCCCAAATGATTCCCACGTGTTGTCCACGTGATGCCCACATGATTGACACGAGATTCCCACATGATTCCCACGTGATTGAAACGTGATTCCAGCGTGATTCCCATGTGATTGGCGCGTGATTCCCATGTGATTCCCACGTGACTCCCACGTGATTCCCACATGATAGACACGTGATTCCCACGTGATTCCCACGTGACAACAACGTGATTCCCACGTAATTGACATGTGATTCCGACGTGATTCCCACGTGATTGACTCGTGATTCCCATATGATTCCCACGTGATTCCAACATGATTGACACGTGATTCCCATGAAATTCCCACGTGATTGACACGTGATTCCCACGTGATTGACACGTGATTCACACGTGATTTACACGTGATTCCCACGTGATTCAAAAGTGATTCCGACGTGATTCCAACGTGATTTACAAGTGATTCCCAAATGATTCCCGTGTGATACACATGTGATGCCCACCTGACTGACAAGTGATTCCTACGTGATTCCCTCGTGATTGCCACGTTATTCCCATGTGACTCCTACGTGATTACTACGTGATTCCCACGTTATTCCCAAGTGACTCCCATGTGATTCCCACGTGATTGACGCATGATTCCCCCATGACTCCCACGTGATTGACTCATGATTCCCACGTGATTCCCAAGTGATTCCCACGTGATTCCCACGGGATTGACACGTGATTCCCACGTGATTCCCACGTGATTGACACATGATTCCCACGTGACTCCAACGTGATTCCCACGTAATTGTCATGTGATTCCCACGTGATTCCCACATGATTGACTCGTGATTCCCATATGATTCCCACGTGATTCCAACGTGATTGACACGTAATTCCCACGTGATTCCCACGTGATTGACACGTGATTTCCACGTGATTCCCACTTGATTCTCACATGATTGACACGTGATTGACACGTGATTCCCACGTGAATCCCACGTGATTCCCATGTGATTCCCACGTGATTGACACGTGATTCCCACCTTATTCCCACCTGATTCCCAAGGGATTGAAATGTCATTCCCACATGATTGCCACGTGATTCAAACTTGATTGACATGTGTTTCCCACGTGACTGACACGTGATTCCCACGAGATTCCCACGTGATTCCCACTTAATTCCCACGTGATTCCCACGTGACTCCCACGTGATTCCCACGTGATTGACGCATGATTCCCTCGTGATTCCCACGTGATTGACACGTGATTCCCACGTGCTTCCCACGTGATTCCCATGTGTTTCCCAAGTGATTGACACGTGATTCCCACGTGCTTCCCACGTGATTCCCACGTTATTCCCAAGTGATTGACACATGATTCCAACGTGATTCCCAAGTGATTCCCACGTGATTGACACGTGATTCCCACGTGATTGACACGTGATTCCCACGTGATTCCTACGTGATTGACACGTCATTTCCACGTGATTCCCATGTGATTCCCACGTGATTAACACGTGATTCCCAGGGGATTCCCAAATGATTGTCACGTGATTCCCACGTATTCCCACGTGATTCACACGTGATTCACACGTAATTCCATCGTGATTGACACGTGATTCCCACATGATTCCCACGTTATTGACACGTGATTCGAACCTGATTCCCACGTGATTACAACGTGATTCCCATATGATTCCCACGTGATTCCCATGTGATTCCCACGTGATTAACACGTGATTCCCAGGGGATTCCCAAATGATTGTCACGTGATTCCCACGTGATTCACACGTGATTCACACGTGATTCACACGTAATTCCATCGTGATTGACACGTGATTCCCACATGATTCCCACGTTATTGACACGTGATTCGAACCTGATTCCCACTTGATTCCCACGTGATTCCATCATGATTCCCACCTGATTCCCACGGGATTGAAACGTGTTTCCCACGTGATTGAAACGTGATTCCCACGTGATTCAAAAGTGATTCCCACGTGATTCCAATATGATTGACACGTGATTCCAAATGATTCCCTTGTGATACCCATGTGATGCCCACGTGATTGACACGTGATTCCCACATGATTCCCACGTGATTGACACGTTATTCCCTCGTGATTCCTACGTGATTACGTGATTCCCACGTTATTCCCACGTGACTCCCATGTGATTCCCACGTGATTTACGCATGATTCCCACGTGATTCCCACGTGATTCCCACGTGATTCCCACGTGATTGACACGTGATTCCCACCTTATTCCCACGTGATTCCCACGGGATTGACTCGTGATTCCCACGTGATTCCCACGTGATTGATATGTCATTCCCACGTGATTCCCACGTGATTGACACGTGATTCCCACGTGATTCCCACATGATTCCCATGTGATTCCCAAATGATTCCCACGTGATGTCCACGTGATTCCCACGTGATTGACACGTGATTCACACGTGATTGACACGTGATTCACACGTGATTGACACGTGATTCCCACGTGATTCCCACGTGATTCCCACGTGATTGGCACGAGATTCCGACGTACTTCCCACGTGATTCAAACGTGATTGACACGTAATTCCCACGTGACTCCCAAGTGATTGACACGTGATTCCCACGTGATTCCCACGTGATTGGCACGAGATTCCGACGTAATTCCCACGTGATTCCCACGTGATTGACACGTAATTCCCACGTGTTTCCCACGTGATTGACGCGTGATTCCCACGTGATTCCCACGTGATTGACACGTGATTCCCACGTGATTCCCACGTGATTCTCACGTAATTCCCACGTGATTGACACGTGATTCCCACGTGATTATCACGTGATTCCCATATGATTCCCAAGAGATTGACACGTGATTCACACGTGCTTCCCACGTGATTCCCACGTTATTCCCAAGTGATTGACACATGATTCCAACGTGATTCCCAAGTGATTCCCTCGTGATTGACACGTGATTCCCACGTGATTCAAAAGTGATTCCCACGTGATTCCAACGTGATTGACACGTGATTCCCAAATGATTCCCGTGTGATACCCATGTGACGCCCACGTGATTGACACGTGATTCCTACGTGATTCCCTCGTGATTGACATGTGATTCCCGCATGATTCCCACGTGATTGACACGTTATTCCCACGTGATTCCTACTTGATTACCACGTGATTCCCGCATTATTCCCACGTGACTCCCATGTGATTCCCACGTGATTGATGCATGATTCCCACGTGATTTCCAAGTGATTCCTACGTGATTCCCACGTGATTGACACGTGATTCCCAACTTATTCCCACGTGATTCCCACGGGATTGACTCATGATTCCCACGTGATTCCCACGTGATTGACACGTGATGTCCACGTGATTCCCACTTGATTCTCACATGACTGACACGTGATTGACACGTGATTCCCACGTGATTAACACGTTATTCCCACGTGATACCTACGTGATTACCACGTGATTCCCACGTTATTCCCACGTGACTCCCATGTGATTCCCACGTGATTTACGCATGATTCCCACGTGATTCCCACGTGATTCCCACGTGATTCCCACATGATTGACACGTGATTCCCACCTTATTCCCACGTGATTCCCACGGGATTGACTCGTGATTCCCACGTGATTCCCACGTGATTGATATGTCATTCCCACGTGATTCCCACGTGATTGACACGTGATTCCCACGTGATTCCCACATGATTCCCACGTGATTCCCAAATGATTCCCACGTGATGTCCACGTGATGCCCACGTGATTGACACGTGATTCCCACATGATTCCCACGTGATTGAAACGTGATTCCAGCGTGATTCCCACGTGATTGGCGCGGGATTCACATGTGATTCCCACGTGACTCCCACGTGATTCCCACGTGATAGACACGTGATTCCCACGTGATTCCCACGTGACAACAACGTGATTCCCACGTAACTGACATGTGATTCCTATGTGATTCCCACGTGATTGACTCGTGATTCCCATATGATTCCCACGTGATTCCAACATGATTGACACGTGATTCCCACGTGATTCCCACATGATTGACACGTGATTCCCACGTGATTGACACGTGATTCCCAACTTATTCCCACATGATTCCCACGGGATTGACTAATGATTCCCACGTGATTCCCACGTGATTGACACGTGATGTCCACGTGATTCCCACTTGATTCTCACATGACTGACACGTGATTGACACGTGATTCCCACGTGATTCCCACATGATTCCCACGTGATTCCCAAATGATTCCCACGTGTTGTCCACGTGATGCCCACGTGATTGACACGTGATTCCCACATGATTCCCACGTGATTGAAACGTGATTCCAGCGTGATTCCCACGTGATTGGCGCGTGATTCCCATGTGATTCCCACGTGATTCCCACGTGATTCCCACGTGACTCCCACGTGATTCCCACGTGATAGACACGTGATTCCCACGTGATTCCCTCGTGACAACAACGTGATTCCCACGTAATTGACATGTGATTCCGACGTGATTCCCACGTGATTGACTCGTGATTCCCATATGATTCCCACGTGATTCCAACATGATTGACACATGATTCCCATGAGATTCCCACGTGATTGACACGTGATTCCCACGTGATTGACACGTGATTCACACGTGATTTACACGTGATTCCCACGTGATTCAAAAGTGATTCCGACGTGATTCCAACGTGATTTACAAGTGATTCCCAAATGATTCCCGTGTGATACACATGTGATGCCCTCCTGACTGACACGTGATTCCTACGTGATTCCCTCGTGATTGACACGTTATTCCCATGTGACTCCTACGTGATTACCACGTGATTCCCATGTTATTCCCAAGTGACTCCCATGTGATTCCCACGTGATTGACGCATGATTCCCCGTGACTCCCACGTGATTGACTCATGATTCCCACGTGATTCCCAAGTGATTCCCACGTGATTCCCACGGGATTGACACGTGATTCCCACGTGATTCCCACGTGATTGACACATGATTCCCACGTGACTCCAACGTGATTCCCACGTAATTGTCATGTGATTCCCACGTGATTCCCACGTGATTGACTCGTGATTCCCATATGATTCCCACGTGATTGCAACGTGATTGACACGTGATTCCCACGTGATTCCCACGTGATTGACACGTGATTTCCACGTGATTCCCACTTGATTCTCACATGATTGACACGTGATTGACACGTGATTCCCACGTGAATCCCACGTGATTCCCATGTGATTCCCACGTGATTGACACGTGATTCCCACCTTATTCCCACGTGATTCCCACGGGATTGACTCATGATTCCCACGTGATTCCCACGTGATTGACACGTGATGTCCACGTGATTCCCACTTGATTCTCACATGACTGACACGTGATTGACACGTGATTCCCACGTGATTCCCACATGATTCCCACGTGATTCCCAAATGATTCCCACGTGTTGTCCACGTGATGCCCACGTGATTGACACGAGATTCCCACATGATTCCCACGTGATTGAAACGTGATTCCAGCGTGATTGCCATGTGATTGGCGCGTGATTCCCATGTGATTCCCACGTGACTCCCACGTGATTCCCACGTGATAGACACGTGATTCCCACGTGATTCCCACGTGACAACAACGTGATTCCCACGTAATTGACATGTGATTCCGACGTGATTCCCACGTGATTGACTCGTGATTCCCATATGATTCCCACGTGATTCCAACATGATTGACACGTGATTCCCATGAGATTCCCACGTGATTGACACGTGATTCCCACGTGATTGACACGTGATTCACACGTGATTTACACGTGATTCCCACGTGATTCAAAAGTGATTCCGACGTGATTCCAACGTGATTTACAAGTGATTCCCAAATGATTCCCGTGTGATACACATGTGATGCCCACCTGACTGACACGTGATTCCTACGTGATTCCCTCGTGATTGACACGTTATTCCCATGTGACTCCTACGTAATTACCACGTGATTCCCACGTTATTCCCAAGTGACTCCCATGTGATTCCCACGTGATTGACGCATGATTCCCCCATGACTCCCACGTGATTGACTCATGATTCCCACGTGATTCCCAAGTGATTCCCATGTGATTGACATGTGATTCCCACGTTATGGACATGTGATTCCCACGTGACTCCCCCGTGATTGACATGAGATTCCCAGGTGATTCCCACGTGATTGACTCGTGATTCCCATATGATTCCCACGTGATTCCAACGTGATTGACACGTAATTCCCACGTGATTCCCACGTGATTGACACGTGATTTCCACGTGATTCCCACTTGATTCTCACATGATTGACACGTGATTGACACGTGATTCCCACGTGAATCCCACGTGATTCCCATGTGATTCCCACGTGATTGACACGTGATTCCCACCTTATTCCCACGTGATTCCCAAGGGATTGAAATGTCATTCCCACATGATTGCCACGTGATTCAAACTTGATTGACATGTGTTTCCCACGTGACTGACACGTGATTCCCACGAGATTCCCACGTGATTCCCACTTAATTCCCACGTGATTCCCACGTGACTCCCACGTGATTCCCACGTGATTGACGCATGATTACCTCGTGATTCCCACGTGATTGACACGTGATTCCCACGTGATTATAACGTGATTCCCATGTGATTCCCAAGTGATTGACACGTGATTCCCACGTGCTTCCCACGTGATTCCCACGTTATTCCCAAGTGATTGACACATGATTCCAACGTGATTCCCAAGTGATTCCCACGTGATTGACACGTGATTCCCACGTGATTGACACGTGATTCCCACGTGATTCCTACGTGATTGACACGTCATTTCCACGTGATTCCCATGTGATTCCCACGTGATTAACACGTGATTCCCAGGGGATTCCCAAATGATTGTCACGTGATTCCCACGTATTCCCACGTGATTCACACGTGATTCACACGTAATTCCATCGTGATTGACACGTGATTCCCACATGATTCCCACGTTATTGACACGTGATTCGAACCTGATTCCCACGTGATTACCACGTGATTCCCATATGATTCCCACGTGATTCCCATGTGATTCCCACGTGATTAACACGTGATTCCCAGGGGATTCCCAAATGATTGTCACGTGATTCCCACGTGATTCCCACATGATTCCCACGTTATTGACACGTGATTCGAACCTGATTCCCACTTGATTCCCACGTGATTCCATCATGATTCCCACCTGATTCCCACGGGATGGAAACGTGTTTCCCACGTGATTGAAACGTGATTCCCACGTGATTCAAAAGTGATTCCCACGTGATTCCAATATGATTGACACGTGATAACAAATGATTCCCTTGTGATACCCATGTGATGCCCACGTGATTGACACGTGATTCCCACATGATTCCCACGTGATTGACACGTTATTCCCTCGTGATTCCTACGTGATTACGTGATTCCCACGTTATTCCCACGTGACTCCCATGTGATTCCCATGTGATTTACGCATGATTCCCACGTGATTCCCACGTGATTCCCACGTGATTCCCACGTGATTGACACGTGATTCCCACCTTATTCCCACGTGATTCCCACGGGATTGACTCGTGATTCCCACGTGATTCCCACGTGATTGATATGTCATTCCCACGTGATTCCCACGTGATTGACACGTGATTCCCACGTGATTCCCACATGATTCCCACGTGATTCACAAATGATTCCCACGTGATGTCCACGTGATGCCCACGTGATTGACACGTGATTCCCACATGATTCCCACGTGATTGAAACGTGATTCCAGCGTGATTCCCACGTGATTGGCGTGGGATTCCCATGTGATTACCACGTGACTCCCACGTGATTCCCACGTGATAGACACGTGATTCCCACGTGATTCCCACGTGACAACAACGTGATTCCCACGTAACTGACATGTGATTCCTATGTGATTCCCACATGATTGACTCGTGATTCCCATATGATTCCCACGTGATTCCAACATGATTGACACGTGATTCCCACGTGATTCCCACGTGATTGACACGTGATTCACACGTGATTGACACGTGATTCACACGTGATTGACACGTGATTCCCACGTGATTCCCACGTGATTCCCACGTGATTGGCACGAGATTCCGACGTACTTCCCACGTGATTCAAACATGATTGACACGTGATTCCCACGTGACTCCCAAGTGATTGACACGTGATTCCCACGTGATTCCCACGTGATTGGCACGAGATTCCGACGTAATTCCCACGTGATTCCCACGTGATTGACACGTAATTCCCACGTGTTTCCCACGTGATTGACGCGTGATTCCCACGTGATTCCCACGTGATTGACACGTGATTCCCACGTGATTCCCACGTGATTCTCACGTAATTCCCACGTGATTGACACGTGATTCCCACGTGATTATCATGTGATTCCCATATGATTCCCAAGAGATTGACACGTGATTCACACGTGCTTCCCACGTGATTCCCACGTTATTCCCAAGTGATTGACACATGATTCCAACGTGATTCCCAAGTGATTCCCTCGTGATTGACACGTGATTCCCACGTGATTCAAAAGTGATTCCCACGTGATTCCAACGTGATTGACACGTGATTCCCAAATGATTCCCGTGTGATACCCATGTGATGCCCACGTGATTGACACGTGATTCCTACGTGATTCCCTCGTGATTGACATGTGATTCCCGCATGATTCCCACGTGATTGACACGTTATTCCCACGTGATTCCTACTTGATTACCACGTGATTCCCGCATTATTCCCACGTGACTCCCATGTGATTCCCACGTGATTGATGCATGATTCCCACGTGATTTCCAAGTGATTCCTACGTGATTCCCACGTGATTGACACGTGATTCCCAACTTATTCCCACGTGATTCCCACGGGATTGACTAATGATTCCCACGTGATTCCCACGTGATTGACACGTGATGTCCACGTGATTCCCACTTGATTCTCACATGACTGACACGTGATTGACACGTGATTCCCACGTGATTAACACGTTATTCCCACGTGATACCTACGTGATTGCCACGTGATTCCCACGTTATTCCCACGTGACTCCCATGTGATTTCCACGTGATTTACGCATGATTCCCACGTGATTCCCACGTGATTCCCACGTGATTCCCACGTGATTGACACGTGATTCCCACCTTATTCCCACGTGATTCTCACGGGATTGACTCGTGATTCCCACGTGATTCCCACGTGATTGATATGTCATTCCCACGTGATTCCCACGTGATTGACACGTGATTCCCACGTGATTCCCACATGATTCCCACGTGATTCCCAAATGATTCCCACGTGATGTCCACGTGATGCCCACGTGATTGACACGTGATTCCCACATGATTCCCACGTGATTGAAACGTGATTCCAGCGTGATTCCCACGTGATTGGCGCGGGATTCCCATGTGATTCCCACGTGACTCCCACGTGATTCCCACGTGATAGACACGTGATTCCCACGTGATTCCCACGTGACAACAACGTGATTCCCACGTAACTGACATGTGATTCCTATGTGATTCCCACGTGATTGACTCGTGATTCCCATATGATTCCCACGTGATTCCAACATGATTGACACGTGATTCCCACGTGATTCCCACATGATTGACATGTGATTCCCACGTGATTGACACGTGATTCCCAACTTATTCCCACATGATTCCCACGGGATTGACTAATGATTCCCACGTGATTCCCACGTGATTGACACGTGATGTCCACGTGATTCCCACTTGATTCTCACATGACTGACACGTGATTGACACGTGATTCCCACGTGATTCCCACATGATTCCCACGTGATTCCCAAATGATTCCCACGTGTTGTCCACGTGATGCCCACGTGATTGACACGTGATTCCCACATGATTCCCACGTGATTGAAACGTGATTCCAGCGTGATTCCCACGTGATTGGCGCGTGATTCCCATGTGATTCCCACGTGATTCCCACGTGATTCCCACGTGACTCCCACGTGATTCCCACGTGATAGACACGTGATTCCCACGTGATTCCCACATGATTCCCACGTGATTCCCAAATGATTCCCACGTGTTGTCCACGTGATGCCCACGTGATTGACACGAGATTCCCACATGATTCCCACGTGATTGAAACGTGATTCCAGCGTGATTCCCATGTGATTGGCGCGTGATTCCCATGTGATTCCCACGTGACTCCCACGTGATTCCCACGTGATAGACACGTGATTCCCACGTGATTCCCACGTGACAACAACGTGATTCCCACGTAATTGACATGTGATTCCGACGTGATTCCCACGTGATTGACTCGTGATTCCCATATGATTCCCACGTGATTCCAACATGATTGACACGTGATTCCCATGAGATTCCCACGTGATTGACACGTGATTCCCACGTGATTTACACGTGATTCCCACGTGATTCAAAAGTGATTCCGACGTGATTCCAACGTGATTTACAAGTGATTCCCAAATGATTCCCGTGTGATACACATGTGATGCCCACCTGACTGACAAGTGATTCCTACGTGATTCCCTCGTGATTGACACGTTATTCCCATGTGACTCCTACGTGATTACCACGTGATTCCCACGTTATTCCCAAGTGACTCCCATGTGATTCCCACGTGATTGACGCATGATTCCCCCATGACTCCCACGTGATTGACTCATGATTCCCACGTGATTCCCAAGTGATTCCCACGTGATTCCCACGGGATTGACACGTGATTCCCACGTGATTCCCACGTGATTGACACATGATTCCCACGTGACTCCAACGTGATTCCCACGTAATTGTCATGTGATTCCCACGTGATTCCCACATGATTGACTCGTGATTCCCATATGATTCCCACGTGATTCCAACGTGATTGACACGTAATTCCCACGTGATTCCCACGTGATTGACACGTGATTTCCACGTGATTCCCACTTGATTCTCACATGATTGACACGTGATTGACACGTGATTCCCACGTGAATCCCACGTGATTCCCATGTGATTCCCACGTGATTGACACGTGATTCCCACCTTATTCCCACGTGATTCCCAAGGGATTGAAATGTCATTCCCACATGATTGCCACGTGATTCAAACTTGATTGACATGTGTTTCCCACGTGACTGACACGTGATTCCCACGAGATTCCCACGTGATTCCCACTTAATTCCCACGTGATTCCCACGTGACTCCCACGTGATTCCCACGTGATTGACGCATGATTCCCTCGTGATTCCCACGTGATTGACACGTGATTCCCACGTGATTATAACGTGATTCCCATGTGATTCCCAAGTGATTGACACGTGATTCCCACGTGCTTCCCACGTGATTCCCACGTTATTCCCAAGTGATTGACACATGATTCCAACGTGATTCCCAAGTGATTCCCACGTGATTGACACGTGATTCCCACGTGATTGACACGTGATTCCCACGTGATTCCTACGTGATTGACACGTCATTTCCACGTGATTCCCATGTGATTCCCACGTGATTAACACGTGATTCCCAGGGGATTCCCAAATGATTGTCACGTGATTCCCACGTATTCCCACGTGATTCACACGTGATTCACACGTAATTCCATCGTGATTGACACGTGATTCCCACATGATTCCCACGTTATTGACACGTGATTCGAACCTGATTCCCACGTGATTACCACGTGATTCCCATATGATTCCCACGTGATTCCCATGTGATTCCCACGTGATTAACACGTGATTCCCAGGGGATTCCCAAATGATTGTCACGTGATTCCCACGTGATTCCCACGTGATTCACACGTGATTCACACGTAATTCCATCGTGATTGACACGTGATTCCCACATGATTCCCACGTTATTGACACGTGATTCGAACCTGATTCCCACTTGATTCCCACGTGATTCCATCATGATTCCCACCTGATTCCCACGGGATTGAAACGTGTTTACCACGTGATTGAAACGTGATTCCCACGTGATTCAAAAGTGATTCCCACGTGATTCCAATATGATTGACACGTGATTCCAAATGATTCCCTTGTGATACCCATGTGATGCCCACGTGATTGACACGTGATTCCCACATAATTCCCACGTGATTGACACGTTATTCCCTCGTGATTCCTACGTGATTACGTGATTCCCACGTTATTCCCACGTGACTCCCATGTGATTCCCACGTGATTTACGCATGATTCCCACGTGATTCCCACGTGATTCCCACGTGATTCCCACGTGATTGACACGTGATTCCCACCTTATTCCCACGTGATTCCCACGGGATTGACTCGTGATTCCCACGTGATTCCCACGTGATTGATATGTCATTCCCACGTGATTCCCACGTGATTGACACGTGATTCCCACGTGATTCCCACATGATTCCCACGTGATTCCCAAATGATTCCCACGTGATGTCCACGTGATTCCCACGTGATTGACACGTGATTCACACGTGATTGACACGTGATTCACACGTGATTGACACGTGATTCCCACGTGATTCCCACGTGATTCCCACGTGATTGGCACGAGATTCCGACGTACTTCCCACGTGATTCAAACGTGATTGACACGTAATTCCCACGTGACTCCCAAGTGATTGACACGTGATTCCCACGTGATTCCCACGTGATTGGCACGAGATTCCGACGTAATTCCCACGTGATTCCCACGTGATTGACACGTAATTCCCACGTGTTTCCCACGTGATTGACGCGTGATTCCCACGTGATTCCCACGTGATTGACACGTGATTCCCACGTGATTCCCACGTGATTCTCACGTAATTCCCACGTGATTGACACGTGATTCCCACGTGATTATCACGTGATTCCCATATGATTCCCAAGAGATTGACACGTGATTCACACGTGCTTCCCACGTGATTCCCACGTTATTCCCAAGTGATTGACACATGATTCCAACGTGATTCCCAAGTGATTCCCTCGTGATTGACACGTGATTCCCACGTGATTCAAAAGTGATTCCCACGTGATTCCAACGTGATTGACACGTGATTCCCAAATGATTCCCGTGTGATACCCATGTGACGCCCACGTGATTGACACGTGATTCCTACGTGATTCCCTCGTGATTGACATGTGATTCCCGCATGATTCCCACGTGATTGACACGTTATTCCCACGTGATTCCTACTTGATTACCACGTGATTCCCGCATTATTCCCACGTGACTCCCATGTGATTCCCACGTGATTGATGCATGATTCCCACGTGATTTCCAAGTGATTCCTACGTGATTCCCACGTGATTGACACGTGATTCCCAACTTATTCCCACGTGATTCCCACGGGATTGACTCATGATTCCCACGTGATTCCCACGTGATTGACACGTGATGTCCACGTGATTCCCACTTGATTCTCACATGACTGACACGTGATTGACACGTGATTCCCACGTGATTAACACGTTATTCCCACGTGATACCTACGTGATTACCACGTGATTCCCACGTTATTCCCACGTGACTCCCATGTGATTCCCACGTGATTTACGCATGATTCCCACGTGATTCCCACGTGATTCCCACGTGATTCCCACATGATTGACACGTGATTCCCACCTTATTCCCACGTGATTCCCACGGGATTGACTCGTGATTCCCACGTGATTCCCACGTGATTGATATGTCATTCCCACGTGATTCCCACGTGATTGACACGTGATTCCCACGTGATTCCCACATGATTCCCACGTGATTCCCAAATGATTCCCACGTGATGTCCACGTGATGCCCACGTGATTGACACGTGATTCCCACATGATTCCCACGTGATTGAAACGTGATTCCAGCGTGATTCCCACGTGATTGGCGCGGGATTCACATGTGATTCCCACGTGACTCCCACGTGATTCCCACGTGATAGACACGTGATTCCCACGTGATTCCCACGTGACAACAACGTGATTCCCACGTAACTGACATGTGATTCCTATGTGATTCCCACGTGATTGACTCGTGATTCCCATATGATTCCCACGTGATTCCAACATGATGACACGTGATTCCCACGTGATTCCCACATGATTGACACGTGATTCCCACGTGATTGACACGTGATTCCCAACTTATTCCCACATGATTCCCACGGGATTGACTAATGATTCCCACGTGATTCCCACGTGATTGACACGTGATGTCCACGTGATTCCCACTTGATTCTCACATGACTGACACGTGATTGACACGTGATTCCCACGTGATTCCCACATGATTCCCACGTGATTCCCAAATGATTCCCACGTGTTGTCCACGTGATGCCCACGTGATTGACACGTGATTCCCACATGATTCCCACGTGATTGAAACGTGATTCCAGCGTGATTCCCACGTGATTGGCGCGTGATTCCCATGTGATTCCCACGTGATTCCCACGTGATTCCCACGTGACTCCCACGTGATTCCCACGTGATAGACACGTGATTCCCACGTGATTCCCTCGTGACAACAACGTGATTCCCACGTAATTGACATGTGATTCCGACGTGATTCCCACGTGATTGACTCGTGATTCCCATATGATTCCCACGTGATTCCAACATGATTGACACATGATTCCCATGAGATTCCCACGTGATTGACACGTGATTCCCACGTGATTGACACGTGATTCACACGTGATTTACACGTGATTCCCACGTGATTCAAAAGTGATTCCGACGTGATTCCAACGTGATTTACAAGTGATTCCCAAATGATTCCCATGTGATACACATGTGATGCCCACCTGACTGACACGTGATTCCTACGTGATTCCCTCGTGATTGACACGTTATTCCCATGTGACTCCTACGTGATTACCACGTGATTCCCATGTTATTCCCAAGTGACTCCCATGTGATTCCCACGTGATTGACGCATGATTCCCCGTGACTCCCACGTGATTGACTCATGATTCCCACGTGATTCCCAAGTGATTCCCACGTGGTTCCCACGGGATTGACACGTGATTCCCACGTGATTCCCACGTGATTGACACATGATTCCAACGTGATTCCCAAGTGATTCCCTCGTGATTGACACGTGATTCCCACGTGATTCAAAAGTGATTCCCACGTGATTCCAACGTGATTGACACGTGATTCCCAAATGATTCCCGTGTGATACCCATGTGACGCCCACGTGATTGACACGTGATTCCTACGTGATTCCCTCGTGATTGACATGTGATTCCCGCATGATTCCCACGTGATTGACACGTTATTCCCACGTGATTCCTACTTGATTACCACGTGATTCCCGCATTATTCCCACGTGACTCCCATGTGATTCCCACGTGATTGATGCATGATTCCCACGTGATTTCCAAGTGATTCCTACGTGATTCCCACGTGATTGACACGTGATTCCCAACTTATTCCCACGTGATTCCCACGGGATTGACTCATGATTCCCACGTGATTCCCACGTGATTGACACGTGATGTCCACGTGATTCCCACTTGATTCTCACATGACTGACACGTGATTGACACGTGATTCCCACGTGATTAACACGTTATTCCCACGTGATACCTACGTGATTACCACGTGATTCCCACGTTATTCCCACGTGACTCCCATGTGATTCCCACGTGATTTACGCATGATTCCCACGTGATTCCCACGTGATTCCCACGTGATTCCCACATGATTGACACGTGATTCCCACCTTATTCCCACGTGATTCCCACGGGATTGACTCGTGATTCCCACGTGATTCCCACGTGATTGATATGTCATTCCCACGTGATTCCCACGTGATTGACACGTGATTCCCACGTGATTCCCACATGATTCCCACGTGATTCCCAAATGATTCCCACGTGATGTCCACGTGATGCCCACGTGATTGACACGTGATTCCCACATGATTCCCACGTGATTGAAACGTGATTCCAGCGTGATTCCCACGTGATTGGCGCGGGATTCACATGTGATTCCCACGTGACTCCCACGTGATTCCCACGTGATAGACACGTGATTCCCACGTGATTCCCACGTGACAACAACGTGATTCCCACGTAACTGACATGTGATTCCTATGTGATTCCCACGTGATTGATTCGTGATTCCCATATGATTCCCACGTGATTCCAACATGATTGACACGTGATTCCCACGTGATTCCCACATGATTGACACGTGATTCCCACGTGATTGACACGTGATTCCCAACTTATTCCCACATGATTCCCACGGGATTGACTAATGATTCCCACGTGATTCCCACATGATTGACACGTGATGTCCACGTGATTCCCACTTGATTCTCACATGACTGACACGTGATTGACACGTGATTCCCACGTGATTCCCACATGATTCCCACGTGATTCCCAAATGATTCCCACGTGTTGTCCACGTGATGCCCACGTGATTGACACGTGATTCCCACATGATTCCCACGTGATTGAAACGTGATTGCAGCGTGATTCCCACGTGATTGGCGCGTGATTCCCATGTGATTCCCACGTGATTCCCACGTGATTCCCACGTGACTCCCACGTGATTCCCACGTGATAGACACGTGATTCCCACGTGATTCCCTCGTGACAACAACGTGATTCCCACGTAATTGACATGTGATTCCGACGTGATTCCCACGTGATTGACTCGTGATTCCCATATGATTCCCACGTGATTCCAACATGATTGACACATGATTCCCATGAGATTCCCACGTGATTGACACGTGATTCCCACGTGATTGACACGTGATTCACACGTGATTTACACGTGATTCCCACGTGATTCAAAAGTGATTCCGACGTGATTCCAACGTGATTTACAAGTGATTCCCAAATGATTCCCGTGTGATACACATGTGATGCCCACCTGACTGACACGTGATTCCTACGTGATTCCCTCGTGATTGACACGTTATTCCCATGTGACTCCTACGTGATTACCACGTGATTCCCATGTTATTCCCAAGTGACTCCCATGTGATTCCCACGTGATTGACGCATGATTCCCCGTGACTCCCACGTGATTGACTCATGATTCCCACGTGATTCCCAAGTGATTCCCACGTGATTCCCACGGGATTGACACGTGATTCCCACGTGATTCCCACGTGATTGACACATGATTCCCACGTGACTCCAACGTGATTCCCACGTAATTGTCATGTGATTCCCACGTGATTCCCACGTGATTGACTCGTGATTCCCATATGATTCCCACGTGATTCCAACGTGATTGACACGTGATTCCCACGTGATTCCCACGTGATTGACACGTGATTTCCACGTGATTCCCACTTGATTCTCACATGATTGACACGTGATTGACACGTGATTCCCACGTGAATCCCACGTGATTCCCATGTGATTCCCACGTGATTGACACGTGATTCCCACCTTATTCCCACGTGATTCCCACGGGATTGACTCATGATTCCCACGTGATTCCCACGTGATTGACACGTGATGTCCACGTGATTCCCACTTGATTCTCACATGACTGACACGTGATTGACACGTGATTCCCACGTGATTCCCACATGATTCCCACGTGATTCCCAAATGATTCCCACGTGTTGTCCACGTGATGCCCACGTGATTGACACGAGATTCCCACATGATTCCCACGTGATTGAAACGTGATTCCAGCGTGATTCCCATGTGATTGGCGCGTGATTCCCATGTGATTCCCACGTGACTCCCACGTGATTCCCACGTGATAGACACGTGATTCCCACGTGATTCCCACGTGACAACAACGTGATTCCCACGTAATTGACATGTGATTCCGACGTGATTCCCACGTGATTGACTCGTGATTCCCATATGATTCCCACGTGATTCCAACATGATTGACACGTGATTCCCATGAGATTCCCACGTGATTGACACGTGATTCCCACGTGATTGACACGTGATTCACACGTGATTTACACGTGATTCCCACGTGATTCAAAAGTGATTCCGACGTGATTCCAACGTGATTTACAAGTGATTCCCAAATGATTCCCGTGTGATACACATGTGATGCCCACCTGACTGACACGTGATTCCTACGTGATTCCCTCGTGATTGACACGTTATTCCCATGTGACTCCTACGTAATTACCACGTGATTCCCACGTTATTCCCAAGTGACTCCCATGTGATTCCCACGTGATTGACGCATGATTCCCCCATGACTCCCACGTGATTGACTCATGATTCCCACGTGATTCCCAAGTGATTCCCATGTGATTGACATGTGATTCCCACGTTATGGACATGTGATTCCCACGTGACTCCCCCGTGATTGACATGAGATTCCCAGGTGATTCCCACGTGATTGACTCGTGATTCCCATATGATTCCCACGTGATTCCAACGTGATTGACACGTAATTCCCACGTGATTCCCACGTGATTGACACGTGATTTCCACGTGATTCCCACTTGATTCTCACATGATTGACACGTGATTGACACGTGATTCCCACGTGAATCCCACGTGATTCCCATGTGATTCCCACGTGATTGACACGTGATTCCCACCTTATTCCCACGTGATTCCCAAGGGATTGAAATGTCATTCCCACATGATTGCCACGTGATTCAAACTTGATTGACATGTGTTTCCCACGTGACTGACACGTGATTCCCACGAGATTCCCACGTGATTCCCACTTAATTCCCACGTGATTCCCACGTGACTCCCACGTGATTCCCACGTGATTGACGCATGATTACCTCGTGATTCCCACGTGATTGACACGTGATTCCCACGTGATTATAACGTGATTCCCATGTGATTCCCAAGTGATTGACACGTGATTCCCACGTGCTTCCCACGTGATTCCCACGTTATTCCCAAGTGATTGACACATGATTCCAACGTGATTCCCAAGTGATTCCCACGTGATTGACACGTGATTCCCACGTGATTGACACGTGATTCCCACGTGATTCCTACGTGATTGACACGTCATTTCCACGTGATTCCCATGTGATTCCCATGTGATTAACACGTGATTCCCAGGGGATTCCCAAATGATTGTCACGTGATTCCCACGTATTCCCACGTGATTCACACGTGATTCACACGTAATTCCATCGTGATTGACACGTGATTCCCACATGATTCCCACGTTATTGACACGTGATTCGAACCTGATTCCCACGTGATTACCACGTGATTCCCATATGATTCCCACGTGATTCCCATGTGATTCCCACGTGATTAACACGTGATTCCCAGGGGATTCCCAAATGATTGTCACGTGATTCCCACGTGATTCCCACATGATTCCCACGTTATTGACACGTGATTCGAACCTGATTCCCACTTGATTCCCACGTGATTCCATCATGATTCCCACCTGATTCCCACGGGATTGAAACGTGTTTCCCACGTGATTGAAACGTGATTCCCACGTGATTCAAAAGTGATTCCCACGTGATTCCAATATGATTGACACGTGATTCCAAATGATTCCCTTGTGATACCCATGTGATGCCCACGTGATTGACACGTGATTCCCACATGATTCCCACGTGATTGACACGTTATTCCCTCGTGATTCCTACGTGATTACGTGATTCCCACGTTATTCCCACGTGACTCCCATGTGATTCCCACGTGATTTACGCATGATTCCCACGTGATTCCCACGTGATTCCCACGTGATTCCCACGTGATTGACACGTGATTCCCACCTTATTCCCACGTGATTCCCACGGGATTGACTCGTGATTCCCACGTGATTCCCACGTGATTGATATGTCATTCCCACGTGATTCCCACGTGATTGACACGTGATTCCCACGTGATTCCCACATGATTCCCACGTGATTCACAAATGATTCCCACGTGATGTCCACGTGATGCCCACGTGATTGACACGTGATTCCCACATGATTCCCACGTGATTGAAACGTGATTCCAGCGTGATTCCCACGTGATTGGCGCGGGATTCCCATGTGATTACCACGTGACTCCCACGTGATTCCCACGTGATAGACACGTGATTCCCACGTGATTCCCATGTGACAACAACGTGATTCCCACGTAACTGACATGTGATTCCTATGTGATTCCCACATGATTGACTCGTGATTCCCATATGATTCCCACGTGATTCCAACATGATTGACACGTGATTCCCACGTGATTCCCACGTGATTGACACGTGATTCACACGTGATTGACACGTGATTCACACGTGATTGACACGTGATTCCCACGTGATTCCCACGTGATTCCCACGTGATTGGCACGAGATTCCGACGTACTTCCCACGTGATTCAAACGTAATTGAAACGTAATTCCCACGTGACTCCCAAGTGATTGACACGTGATTCCCACGTGATTCCCACGTGATTGGCACGAGATTCCGACGTAATTCCCACGTGATTCCCACGTGATTGACACGTAATTCCCACGTGTTTCCCACGTGATTGACGCGTGATTCCCACGTGATTCCCACGTGATTGACACGTGATTCCCACGTGATTCCCACGTGATTCTCACGTAATTCCCACGTGATTGACACGTGATTCCCACGTGATTATCACGTGATTCCCATATGATTCCCAAGAGATTGACACGTGATTCACACGTGCTTCCCACGTGATTCCCACGTTATTCCCAAGTGATTGACACATGATTCCAACGTGATTCCCAAGTGATTCCCTCGTGATTGACACGTGATTCCCACGTGATTCAAAAGTGATTCCCACGTGATTCCAACGTGATTGACACGTGATTCCCAAATGATTCCCGTGTGATACCCATGTGATGCCCACGTGATTGACACGTGATTCCTACGTGATTCCCTCGTGATTGACATGTGATTCCCGCATGATTCCCACGTGATTGACACGTTATTCCGACGTGATTCCTACTTGATTACCACGTGATTCCCGCATTATTCCCACGTGACTCCCATGTGATTCCCACGTGATTGATGCATGATTCCCACGTGATTTCCAATTGATTCCTACGTGATTCCCACGTGATTGACACGTGATTCCCAACTTATTCCCACGTGATTCACACGGGATTGACTCATGATTCCCACGTGATTCCCACGTGATTGACACGTGATGTCCACGTGATTCCCACTTGATTCTCACATGACTGACACGTGATTGACACGTGATTCCCACGTGATTAACACGTTATTCCCACGTGATACCTACGTGATTGCCACGTGATTCCCACGTTATTCCCACGTGACTCCCATGTGATTTCCACGTGATTTACGCATGATTCCCACGTGATTCCCACGTGATTCCCACGTGATTCCCACGTGATTGACACGTGATTCCCACCTTATTCCCACGTGATTCCCACGGGATTGACTCGTGATTCCCACGTGATTCCCACGTGATTGATATGTCATTCCCACGTGATTCCCACGTGATTGACACGTGATTCCCACGTGATTCCCACATGATTCCCACGTGATTCCCAAATGATTCCCACGTGATGTCCACGTGATGCCCACGTGATTGACACGTGATTCCCACATGATTCCCACGTGATTGAAACGTGATTCCAGCGTGATTCCCACGTGATTGGCGCGGGATTCCCATGTGATTCCCACGTGACTCCCACGTGATTCCCACGTGATAGACACGTGATTCCCACGTGATTCCCACGTGACAACAACGTGATTCCCACGTAACTGACATGTGATTCCTATGTGATTCCCACGTGATTGACTCGTGATTCCCATATGATTCCCACGTGATTCCAACATGATTGACACGTGATTCCCACGTGATTCCCACGTGATTGACACGTGATTCCCACGTGATTGACACGTGATTCCCAACTTATTCCCACATGATTCCCACGGGATTGACTCATGATTCCCACGTTATTCCCACGTGATTGACACGTGATGTCCACGTGATTCCCACTTGATTCTCACATGACTGACATGTGATTGACACGTGATTCCCACGTGATTCCCACATGATTCCCACGTGATTCCCAAATGATTCCCACGTGTTGTCCACGTGATGCCCACGTGATTGACACGTGATTCCCACATGATTCCCACGTGATTGAAACGTGATTCCAGCGTGATTCCCACGTGATTGGCGCGTGATTCCCATGTGATTCCCACGTGATTCCCACGTGATTCCCACGTGACTCCCACGTGATTCCCACGTGATAGACACGTGATTCCCACGTGATTCCCTCGTGACAACAACGTGATTCCCACGTAATTGACATGTGATTCCGACGTGATTCCCTCGTGATTGACTCGTGATTCCCATATGATTCCCACGTGATTCCAACATGATTGACACGTGATTCCCATGAGATTCCCACGTGATTGACACGTGATTCCCACGTGATTGACACGTGATTCACACGTGATTTACACGTCATTCCCACGTGATTCAAAAGTGATTCCGACGTGATTCCAACGTGATTTACAAGTGATTCCCAAATGATTCCCGTGTGATACACAAGTGATGCCCACCTGACTGACACGTGATTCCTACGTGATTCCCTCGTGATTGACACGTTATTCCCATGTGACTCCTACGTGATTACCACGTGATTCCCACGTTATTCCCAAGTGACTCCCATGTGATTCCCACGTGATTGACGCATGATTCCCCCGTGACTCCCACGTGATTGACTCATGATTCCCACGTGATTCCCAAGTGATTCCCACGTGATTCCCACGGGATTGACACGTGATTCCCACCTGATTCCCACGTGATTGACACATGATTCCCACGTGACTCCAACGTGATTCCCACGTAATTGTCATGTGATTCCCACGTGATTCCCACGTGATTGACTCGTGATTCCCATATGATTCCCACGTGATTCCAACGTGATTGACACGTAATTCCCACGTGATTCCCACGTGATTGACACGTGATTTCCACGTGATTCCCACTTGATTCTCACATGATTGACACGTGATTGACACGTGATTCCCACGTGAATCCCACGTGATTCCCATGTGATTCCCACGTGATTGACACGTGATTCCCACCTTATTCCCACGTGATTCCCAAGGGATTGAAATGTCATTCCCACATGATTGCCACGTGATTCAAACTTGATTGACATGTGTTTCCCACGTGACTGACACGTGATTCCCACGTAATTCCCACGTGATTCCCCCGAGATTCCCACGTGATTCCCACGTGATTCCCACATGATTGGCACGAGATTCCCACATGATTGGCACGAGATTCCGACGTAATTCCCACGTGATTGACACGTAATTCCCACGTGACTCCCACGTAATTGACACGTGATTCCCACGTGATTCCCACGTGATTCCCACATGATTGGCACGAGATTCCGACGTAATTCCAACGTGATTCCCACGTGATTGACGCATGATTCCCTCGTGATTCCCACGTGATTGACACGTGATTCCCACGTGATTATAACGTGATTCCCATGTGATTCCCAAGTGATTGACACGTGATTCCCATGTGCTTCCCACGTGATTCCCACGTTATTCCCAAGTGATTGACACATGATTCCAACGTGATTCCCAAGTGATTCCCACGTGATTGACACGTGATTCCCACGTGATTGACACGTGATTCCCACGTGATTCCTAAGTGATTGACACGTCATTTCCACGTGATTCCCATGTGATTCCCACGTGATTAACACGTGATTCCCAGGGGATTCCCAAATGATTGTCACGTGATTCCCACGTGATTCACACGTGATTCACACGTGATTCACACGTAATTCCATCGTGATTGACACGTGATTCCCACATGATTCCCACGTTATTGACACGTGATTCGAACCTGATTCCCACGTGATTCCCACGTGATTCCATCATGATTCCCACCTGATTCCCACGGGATTGAAACGTGTTTCCCACGTGATTGAAACGTGATTCCCACGTGATTCAAAAGTGATTCCCACGTGATTCCAATGTGATTGACACGTGATTCCAAAATGATTCCCTTGTGATACCCATGTGATGCCCACGTGATTGACACGTGATTCCCACATGATTCCCACGTGATTGACACGTTATTCCCTCGTGATTCCTACGTGATTACGTGATTCCCACGTTATTCCCACGTGACTCCCATGTGATTCCCACGTGATTTACGCATGATTCCCACGTGATTCCCACGTGATTCCCACGTGATTCCCACGTGATTGACACGTGATTCCCACCTTATTCCCACGTGATTCCCACGGGATTGACTCGTGATTCCCACGTGATTCCCACGTGATTGATATGTCATTCCCACGTGATTCCCACGTGATTGACACGTGATTCCCACGTGATTCCCACATGATTCCCACGTGATTCCCAAATGATTCCCACGTGATGTCCACGTGATGCCCACGTGATTGACACATGATTCCCACATGATTCCCACGTGATTGAAACGTGATTCCAGTGTGATTCCCACGTGATTGGCGCGGGATTCCCATGTGATTACCACGTGACTCCCACGTGATTCCCACGTGATAGACACGTGATTCCCACGTGATTCCCACGTGACAACAACGTGATTCCCACATAACTGACATGTGATTCCTATGTGATTCCCACGTGATTGACTCGTGATTCCCATATGATTCCCACGTGATTCCAACATGATTGACACGTGATTCCCATGAGATTCCCACGTGATTCACACGTGATTCCCACGTGATTGACACGTGATTCACACGTGATTTACACGTGATTCCCGCGTGATTCAAAAGTGATTCCGACGTGATTCCAACGTGATTTACAAGTGATTCCCAAATGATTCCCACGTGATGTCCACGTGATGCCCACGTGATTGACACGTGATTCCCACATGATTCCCACGTGATTGAAACGTGATTCCAGCGTGATTCCCACGTGATTGGCGCGGGATTCCCATGTGATTACCACGTGACTCCCACGTGATTCCCACGTGATAGACACGTGATTCCCACGTGATTCCCATGTGACAACAACGTGATTCCCACGTAACTGACATGTGATTCCTATGTGATTCCCACATGATTGACTCGTGATTCCCATATGATTCCCACGTGATTCCAACATGATTGACACGTGATTCCCACGTGATTCCCACGTGATTGACACGTGATTCACACGTGATTGACACGTGATTCACACGTGATTGACACGTGATTCCCACGTGATTCCCACGTGATTCCCACGTGATTGGCACGAGATTCCGACGTACTTCCCACGTGATTCAAACGTAATTGAAACGTAATTCCCACGTGACTCCCAAGTGATTGACACGTGATTCCCACGTGATTCCCACGTGATTGGCACGAGATTCCGACGTAATTCCCACGTGATTCCCACGTGATTGACACGTAATTCCCACGTGTTTCCCACGTGATTGACGCGTGATTCCCACGTGATTCCCACGTGATTGACACGTGATTCCCACGTGATTCCCACGTGATTCTCACGTAATTCCCACGTGATTGACACGTGATTCCCACGTGATTATCACGTGATTCCCATATGATTCCCAAGAGATTGACACGTGATTCACACGTGCTTCCCACGTGATTCCCACGTTATTCCCAAGTGATTGACACATGATTCCAACGTGATTCCCAAGTGATTCCCTCGTGATTGACACGTGATTCCCACGTGATTCAAAAGTGATTCCCACGTGATTCCAACGTGATTGACACGTGATTCCCAAATGATTCCCGTGTGATACCCATGTGATGCCCACGTGATTGACACGTGATTCCTACGTGATTCCCTCGTGATTGACATGTGATTCCCGCATGATTCCCACGTGATTGACACGTTATTCCGACGTGATTCCTACTTGATTACCACGTGATTCCCGCATTATTCCCACGTGACTCCCATGTGATTCCCACGTGATTGATGCATGATTCCCACGTGATTTCCAATTGATTCCTACGTGATTCCCACGTGATTGACACGTGATTCCCAACTTATTCCCACGTGATTCACACGGGATTGACTCATGATTCCCACGTGATTCCCACGTGATTGACACGTGATGTCCACGTGATTCCCACTTGATTCTCACATGACTGACACGTGATTGACACGTGATTCCCACGTGATTAACACGTTATTCCCACGTGATACCTACGTGATTGCCACGTGATTCCCACGTTATTCCCACGTGACTCCCATGTGATTTCCACGTGATTTACGCATGATTCCCACGTGATTCCCACGTGATTCCCACGTGATTCCCACGTGATTGACACGTGATTCCCACCTTATTCCCACGTGATTCCCACGGGATTGACTCGTGATTCCCACGTGATTCCCACGTGATTGATATGTCATTCCCACGTGATTCCCACGTGATTGACACGTGATTCCCACGTGATTCCCACATGATTCCCACGTGATTCCCAAATGATTCCCACGTGATGTCCACGTGATGCCCACGTGATTGACACGTGATTCCCACATGATTCCCACGTGATTGAAACGTGATTCCAGCGTGATTCCCACGTGATTGGCGCGGGATTCCCATGTGATTCCCACGTGACTCCCACGTGATTCCCACGTGATAGACACGTGATTCCCACGTGATTCCCACGTGACAACAACGTGATTCCCACGTAACTGACATGTGATTCCTATGTGATTCCCACGTGATTGACTCGTGATTCCCATATGATTCCCACGTGATTCCAACATGATTGACACGTGATTCCCACGTGATTCCCACGTGATTGACACGTGATTCCCACGTGATTGACACGTGATTCCCAACTTATTCCCACATGATTCCCACGGGATTGACTCATGATTCCCACGTTATTCCCACGTGATTGACACGTGATGTCCACGTGATTCCCACTTGATTCTCACATGACTGACATGTGATTGACACGTGATTCCCACGTGATTCCCACATGATTCCCACGTGATTCCCAAATGATTCCCACGTGTTGTCCACGTGATGCCCACGTGATTGACACGTGATTCCCACATGATTCCCACGTGATTGAAACGTGATTCCAGCGTGATTCCCACGTGATTGGCGCGTGATTCCCATGTGATTCCCACGTGATTCCCACGTGATTCCCACGTGACTCCCACGTGATTCCCACGTGATAGACACGTGATTCCCACGTGATTCCCTCGTGACAACAACGTGATTCCCACGTAATTGACATGTGATTCCGACGTGATTCCCTCGTGATTGACTCGTGATTCCCATATGATTCCCACGTGATTCCAACATGATTGACACGTGATTCCCATGAGATTCCCACGTGATTGACACGTGATTCCCACGTGATTGACACGTGATTCACACGTGATTTACACGTCATTCCCACGTGATTCAAAAGTGATTCCGACGTGATTCCAACGTGATTTACAAGTGATTCCCAAATGATTCCCGTGTGATACACAAGTGATGCCCACCTGACTGACACGTGATTCCTACGTGATTCCCTCGTGATTGACACGTTATTCCCATGTGACTCCTACGTGATTACCACGTGATTCCCACGTTATTCCCAAGTGACTCCCATGTGATTCCCACGTGATTGACGCATGATTCCCCCGTGACTCCCACGTGATTGACTCATGATTCCCACGTGATTCCCAAGTGATTCCCACGTGATTCCCACGGGATTGACACGTGATTCCCACGTGATTCCCACGTGATTGACACATGATTCCCACGTGACTCCAACGTGATTCCCACGTAATTGTCATGTGATTCCCACGTGATTCCCACGTGATTGACTCGTGATTCCCATATGATTCCCACGTGATTCCAACGTGATTGACACGTAATTCCCACGTGATTCCCACGTGATTGACACGTGATTTCCACGTGATTCCCACTTGATTCTCACATGATTGACACGTGATTGACACGTGATTCCCACGTGAATCCCACGTGATTCCCATGTGATTCCCACGTGATTGACACGTGATTCCCACCTTATTCCCACGTGATTCCCAAGGGATTGAAATGTCATTCCCACATGATTGCCACGTGATTCAAACTTGATTGACATGTGTTTCCCACGTGACTGACACGTGATTCCCACGTAATTCCCACGTGATTCCCCCGAGATTCCCACGTGATTCCCATGTGATTCCCACATGATTGGCACGAGATTCCCACATGATTGGCACGAGATTCCGACGTAATTCCCACGTGATTGACACGTAATTCCCACGTGACTCCCACGTAATTGACACGTGATTCCCACGTGATTCCCACGTGATTCCCACATGATTGGCACGAGATTCCGACGTAATTCCAACGTGATTCCCACGTGATTGACGCATGATTCCCTCGTGATTCCCACGTGATTGACACGTGATTCCCACGTGATTATAACGTGATTCCCATGTGATTCCCAAGTGATTGACACGTGATTCCCATGTGCTTCCCACGTGATTCCCACGTTATTCCCAAGTGATTGACACATGATTCCAACGTGATTCCCAAGTGATTCCCACGTGATTGACACGTGATTCCCACGTGATTGACACGTGATTCCCACGTGATTCCTAAGTGATTGACACGTCATTTCCACGTGATTCCCATGTGATTCCCACGTGATTAACACGTGATTCCCAGGGGATTCCCAAATGATTGTCACGTGATTCCCACGTGATTCACACGTGATTCACACGTGATTCACACGTAATTCCATCGTGATTGACACGTGATTCCCACATGATTCCCACGTTATTGACACGTGATTCGAACCTGATTCCCACGTGATTCCCACGTGATTCCATCATGATTCCCACCTGATTCCCACGGGATTGAAACGTGTTTCCCACGTGATTGAAACGTGATTCCCACGTGATTCAAAAGTGATTCCCACGTGATTCCAATGTGATTGACACGTGATTCCAAAATGATTCCCTTGTGATACCCATGTGATGCCCACGTGATTGACACGTGATTCCCACATGATTCCCACGTGATTGACACGTTATTCCCTCGTGATTCCTACGTGATTACGTGATTCCCACGTTATTCCCACGTGACTCCCATGTGATTCCCACGTGATTTACGCATGATTCCCACGTGATTCCCACGTGATTCCCACGTGATTCCCACGTGATTGACACGTGATTCCCACCTTATTCCCACGTGATTCCCACGGCATTGACTCGTGATTCCCACGTGATTCCCACGTGATTGATATGTCATTCCCACGTGATTCCCACGTGATTGACACGTGATTCCCACGTGATTCCCACATGATTCCCACGTGATTCCCAAATGATTCCCACGTGATGTCCACGTGATGCCCACGTGATTGACACGTGATTCCCACATGATTCCCACGTGATTGAAACGTGATTCCAGTGTGATTCCCACGTGATTGGCGCGGGATTCCCATGTGATTACCACGTGACTCCCACGTGATTCCCACGTGATAGACACGTGATTCCCACGTGATTCCCACGTGACAACAACGTGATTCCCACATAACTGACATGTGATTCCTATGTGATTCCCACGTGATTGACTCGTGATTCCCATATGATTCCCACGTGATTCCAACATGATTGACACGTGATTCCCATGAGATTCCCACGTGATTCACACGTGATTCCCACGTGATTGACACGTGATTCACACGTGATTTACACGTGATTCCCGCGTGATTCAAAAGTGATTCCGACGTGATTCCAACGTGATTTACAAGTGATTCCCAAATGATTCCCGTGTGATACACATGTGATGCCCACCTGACTGACACGTGATTCCTACGTGATTCCCTCGTGATTGACACGTTATTCCCATGTGACTCCTACGTGATTACCACGTGATTCCCACGTTATTCCCAAGTGACTCCCATGTGATTCCCACGTGATTGACGCATGATTCCCCCGTGACTCCCACGTGATTGACTCATGATTCCCACGTGATTCCCAAGTGATTCCCACGTGATTCCCACGGGATTGACACGTGATTCCCACGTGATTCCCACGTGATTGACACATGATTCCCACGTGACTCCAACGTGATTCCCACGTAATTGTCATGTGATTCCCACGTGATTCCCACGTGATTGACTCGTGATTCCCATATGATTCCCATGTGATTCCAACGTGATTGACACGTGATTCCCACGTGATTCCCACGTGATTGACACGTGATTTCCACGTGATTCCCACTTGATTCTCACATGATTGACACGTGATTGACACGTGATTCCCACGTGAATCCCACGTGATTCCCATGTGATTCCCACGTGATTGACACGTGATTCCCACCTTATTCCCACGTGATTCCCAAGGGATTGAAATGTTATTCCCACATGATTGGTACGTGATTCAAACTTGATTGACATGTGTTTCCCACGTGACTGACACGTGATTCCCACGTAATTCCCACGTGATTCCCACGAGATTCCCACGTGATTCCCACGTGATTGGCACGAGATTCCCACATGATTGGCACGAGATTCCGACATAATTCCCACGTGATTCCCACGTGATTGACACGTAATTCCCACGTGACTCCCACGTGATTGACACGTGATTCCCACGTGATTCCCACGTGATTCCCACGTGATTCCCACATGATTGGCATGAGATTCCGACGTAATTCCCACGTGATTCCCACGTGATTGACACGTAATTCCCACGTGTTTCCCACGTGATTGACGAATGATTTCCACGTGATTCCCACGTGATTGACACGTGATTCCCACGTGATAATCACGTGATTCCCATGTGATTCCCAAGAGATTGATACGTGATTCCCACGTGCTTCCAACGTGATTCCCACGTTATTCCCAAGTGATTGACACATGATTCCAACGTGATTCCCAAGTGATTCCCTCGTGATTGACACGTGATTCCCACGTGATTCAAAAGTGATTCCCACGTGATTCCAACGTGATTGACACGTGATTCCCAAATGATTCCCGTGTGATACCAATGTGATGCCCACGTGATTGACACGTGATTCCTACGTGATTCCCTCGTGATTGACACGTGATTCCCAAATGATTCCCACGTGATTGACACGTTATTCCCACGTGATTCCTACTTGATTACCACGTGATTCCCACATTATTCCCACATGACTCCCATGTGATTCCCACGTGATTGATGCATGATTCCCACGTGATTCCCAAGTAATTCCTACGTGATTCCCACGTGATTGACACGTGATTCCCACCTTATTCCCACGTGATTCCCACGGGATTGACTCATGATTCCCACGTGATTCCCACGTGATTGACACGTGATGTCCACGTGATTCCCACTTGATTCTCACATGACTGACACGTGATAGACACGTGATTCCCACGTGAATCCCACGTGATTCCCATGTGATTCCCACGTGATTGACACGTGATTCCCACCTTATTCCCACGTGATTCCCAAGGGATTGAAATGTCATTCCCACGTGATTGCCACGTGATTCAAACTTGATTGACATGTGATTCCCACGTGATTGACACGTGATTCCCACGTAATTCCATCATGATTCCCACGAGATTCCCACGTGATTCCCACGTGATTCCCACGTGATTGGCACGAGATTCCCACGTGATTGGCACGAGATTCCAACGTAATTCCCACGTGATTCCCACGTTATTGACACGTAATTCCCACGTGATTCCCACGTGATTGACACGTGATTCCCACGTGATTCCCACGTGATTCCCACGTGATTCTCACGTGATTCCCACGTGATTCCCACGTGATTCCCACGTGATTGACACGTAATTCCCACGTGATTCCCACGTGATTGACGCATGATTCCCACATGATTCCCACGTGATGGACACGTGATTCCAACGTGATTCTCACGTAATTCCCAAGTGATTGACACGTGATTCCCACGTGATTATCACGTGATTCCCATGTGATTCCCAAGTGATTGACACGTGATTCCCACGTGCTTCCCACGTGATTCCCACGTTATTCCCAAGTGATTGACACATGATTCCAACGTGATTCCCAAGTGATTCCCACGTGATTGACACGTGATTCCCACGTGATTGACACGTGATTCCCAGGTGATTCCTACGTGATTGACACGTCATTCCCACGTGATTCCCATGTGATTCCCGCGTGATTAACACGTGATTCCTGGGTGATTCCCAAATGATTGTCACGTGATTCCCACGTGATTCCCACGTGACTGACACGTGATTCCCACATGATTCCCACATTATTGACACGTGATTCGAACCTGATTCCCACGTGATTACCACGTGATTCCCCCGTGATTGACACGTGATTCCCACGTGATTGACACGTGATTCCCCCGTGATTGACACGTGATTCCCACGTGATTCCCACGTGATTCCTATGGGAATGACACGTGATTCCCACGTGAATCCCAAATGATTGTCACGTGATTCCCACGTGATTAACACGTGATTCCCAGGTGATTTCCAAATGATTGTCACGTGATTCCCACGTGATTCCCACGTGATTCCCACATGATTCCCACGTGATTGACATGTGACTCCCACATGATTCCCACGTGATTTACACGTGATTCCTACGTGATTGACACGTGATTCCCACGTGATTCCCACGGGATTCCTATGGGATTGACACGTGATTCCCACGTTACTCCCACGTGATACCCACGTGATTGACACGTGATTCCAAAGTGATTCCCACGTGATTCCCATATGATTCCAACGTGAATGACACGTGATTCCCAAATGATTCACTCGTGATGCCAACGTGATTGACACGTCATTCCCACGTGATCCCAACTTGATTGACACGAGATTCCCATGTGATTTCCACGTGATTAAATGTGATTCCCACGATATTCCCACGTGATTGATACGTGATTCCCAAGTGATTCCCACGTGATTAACACGTGATTCCCACGTGATTCCCTCGTGATTGACACGTGATTCCCACGTGATAGACGCATGATCACCACTTCATCACCACGTGATTCCATCGTGATTGACACGTGACTCCCACATGACTCCCTCGTGATTGACACGTGATACCCACGTGATTCCCACTTGATTCCCACGTGATTCCCACGTGACTCCCACATGATTCCCACGTGATTGACGCATGATTCCCACGTGATTGAAACGTGATTCCCACGTGATTCCCACGTGATTCTCACGTAATTCCCACGTGATTGACACGTGATTCCCACGTGATTATCACGTGATTCCCACGTTATTCCCAAGTGATTTACACATGATTCCAACGTGATTCCCAAGTGATTCCCACGTGATTGACACGTGATTCCCACATAATTGACATGTGATTTCCACGTGATTCCCACTTGATTCTCACATGATTGACACGTGATTTACACGTGATTCCCACGAGAATCCCACATGATTCCCATCTGATTCCCACGTGAGTGACACGTGATTCCCACCTTATTCCCACGTGATTCCCACGGGATTGACATGTCATTCCCACGTGATTGCCACGTGATTCCCACGTGATTGATATGTGATTCCCACGTGAGTGACACGTGATTCCCACCTTATTCCCACGTGATTCCTACGGTATTGACATGTCATTCCCACGTGATTGCCACGTGATTCCCACGTGATTGACATGTGATTCCCACGTGATGTCCACGTGATTCCCACGTGATTGACACGTGATTCACACGTGATTGACACGTGATTCACACGTGATTGACACGTGATTCCCACGTGATTCCCACGTGATTCCCACGTGATTGGCACGAGATTCCGACGTACTTCCCACGTGATTCAAACGTGATTGACACGTAATTCCCACGTGACTCCCAAGTGATTGACACGTGATTCCCACGTGATTCCCACGTGATTGGCACGAGATTCCGACGTAATTCCCACGTGATTCCCACGTGATTGACACGTAATTCCCACGTGTTTCCCACGTGATTGACGCGTGATTCCCACGTGATTCCCACGTGATTGACACGTGATTCCCACGTGATTCCCACGTGATTCTCACGTAATTCCCACGTGATTGACACGTGATTCCCACGTGATTATCACGTGATTCCCATATGATTCCCAAGAGATTGACACGTGATTCACACGTGCTTCCCACGTGATTCCCACGTTATTCCCAAGTGATTGACACATGATTCCAACGTGATTCCCAAGTGATTCCCTCGTGATTGACACGTGATTCCCACGTGATTCAAAAGTGATTCCCACGTGATTCCAACGTGATTGACACGTGATTCCCAAATGATTCCCGTGTGATACCCATGTGACGCCCACGTGATTGACACGTGATTCCTACGTGATTCCCTCGTGATTGACATGTGATTCCCGCATGATTCCCACGTGATTGACACGTTATTCCCACGTGATTCCTACTTGATTACCACGTGATTCCCGCATTATTCCCACGTGACTCCCATGTGATTCCCACGTGATTGATGCATGATTCCCACGTGATTTCCAAGTGATTCCTACGTGATTCCCACGTGATTGACACGTGATTCCCAACTTATTCCCACGTGATTCCCACGGGATTGACTCATGATTCCCACGTGATTCCCACGTGATTGACACGTGATGTCCACGTGATTCCCACTTGATTCTCACATGACTGACACGTGATTGACACGTGATTCCCACGTGATTAACACGTTATTCCCACGTGATACCTACGTGATTACCACGTGATTCCCACGTTATTCCCACGTGACTCCCATGTGATTCCCACGTGATTTACGCATGATTCCCACGTGATTCCCACGTGATTCCCACGTGATTCCCACATGATTGACACGTGATTCCCACCTTATTCCCACGTGATTCCCACGGGATTGACTCGTGATTCCCACGTGATTCCCACGTGATTGATATGTCATTCCCACGTGATTCCCACGTGATTGACACGTGATTCCCACGTGATTCCCACATGATTCCCACGTGATTCCCAAATGATTCCCACGTGATGTCCACGTGATGCCCACGTGATTGACACGTGATTCCCACATGATTCCCACGTGATTGAAACGTGATTCCAGCGTGATTCCCACGTGATTGGCGCGGGATTCACATGTGATTCCCACGTGACTCCCACGTGATTCCCACGTGATAGACATGTGATTCCCACGTGATTCCCACGTGACAACAACGTGATTCCCACGTAACTGACATGTGATTCCTATGTGATTCCCACGTGATTGACTCGTGATTCCCATATGATTCCCACGTGATTCCAACATGATTGACACGTGATTCCCACGTGATTCCCACATGATTGACACGTGATTCCCACGTGATTGACACGTGATTCCCAACTTATTCCCACATGATTCCCACGGGATTGACTAATGATTCCCACGTGATTCCCACGTGATTGACACGTGATGTCCACGTGATTCCCACTTGATTCTCACATGACTGACACGTGATTGACACGTGATTCCCACGTGATTCCCACATGATTCCCACGTGATTCCCAAATGATTCCCACGTGTTGTCCACGTGATGCCCACGTGATTGACACGTGATTCCCACATGATTCCCACGTGATTGAAACGTGATTCCAGCGTGATTCCCACGTGATTGGCGCGTGATTCCCATGTGATTCCCACGTGATTCCCACGTGATTCCCACGTGACTCCCACGTGATTCCCACGTGATAGACACGTGATTCCCACGTGATTCCCTCGTGACAACAACGTGATTCCCACGTAATTGACATGTGATTCCGACGTGATTCCCACGTGATTGACTCGTGATTCCCATATGATTCCCACGTGATTCCAACATGATTGACACATGATTCCCATGAGATTCCCACGTGATTGACACGTGATTCCCACGTGATTGACACGTGATTCACACGTGATTTACACGTGATTCCCACGTGATTCAAAAGTGATTCCGACGTGATTCCAACGTGATTTACAAGTGATTCCCAAATGATTCCCGTGTGATACACATGTGATGCCCTCCTGACTGACACGTGATTCCTACGTGATTCCCTCGTGATTGACACGTTATTCCCATGTGACTCCTACGTGATTACCACGTGATTCCCATGTTATTCCCAAGTGACTCCCATGTGATTCCCACGTGATTGACGCATGATTCCCCGTGACTCCCACGTGATTGACTCATGATTCCCACGTGATTCCCAAGTGATTCCCACGTGATTCCCACGGGATTGACACGTGATTCCCACGTGATTCCCACGTGATTGACACATGATTCCCACGTGACTCCAACGTGATTCCCACGTAATTGTCATGTGATTCCCACGTGATTCCCACGTGATTGACTCGTGATTCCCATATGATTCCCACGTGATTGCAACGTGATTGACACGTGATTCCCACGTGATTCCCACGTGATTGACACGTGATTTCCACGTGATTCCCACTTGATTCTCACATGATTGACACGTGATTGACACGTGATTCCCACGTGAATCCCACGTGATTCCCATGTGATTCCCACGTGATTGACACGTGATTCCCACCTTATTCCCACGTGATTCCCACGGGATTGACTCATGATTCCCACGTGATTCCCACGTGATTGACACGTGATGTCCACGTGATTCCCACTTGATTCTCACATGACTGACACGTGATTGACACGTGATTCCCACGTGATTCCCACATGATTCCCACGTGATTCCCAAATGATTCCCACGTGTTGTCCACGTGATGCCCACGTGATTGACACGAGATTCCCACATGATTCCCACGTGATTGAAACGTGATTCCAGCGTGATTGCCATGTGATTGGCGCGTGATTCCCATGTGATTCCCACGTGACTCCCACGTGATTCCCACGTGATAGACACGTGATTCCCACGTGATTCCCACGTGACAACAACGTGATTCCCACGTAATTGACATGTGATTCCGACGTGATTCCCACGTGATTGACTCGTGATTCCCATATGATTCCCACGTGATTCCAACATGATTGACACGTGATTCCCATGAGATTCCCACGTGATTGACACGTGATTCCCACGTGATTGACACGTGATTCACACGTGATTTACACGTGATTCCCACGTGATTCAAAAGTGATTCCGACGTGATTCCAACGTGATTTACAAGTGATTCCCAAATGATTCCCGTGTGATACACATGTGATGCCCACCTGACTGACACGTGATTCCTACGTGATTCCCTCGTGATTGACACGTTATTCCCATGTGACTCCTACGTAATTACCACGTGATTCCCACGTTATTCCCAAGTGACTCCCATGTGATTCCCACGTGATTGACGCATGATTCCCCCATGACTCCCACGTGATTGACTCATGATTCCCACGTGATTCCCAAGTGATTCCCATGTGATTGACATGTGATTCCCACGTTATGGACATGTGATTCCCACGTGACTCCCCCGTGATTGACATGAGATTCCCAGGTGATTCCCACGTGATTGACTCGTGATTCCCATATGATTCCCACGTGATTCCAACGTGATTGACACGTAATTCCCACGTGATTCCCACGTGATTGACACGTGATTTCCACGTGATTCCCACTTGATTCTCACATGATTGACACGTGATTGACACGTGATTCCCACGTGAATCCCACGTGATTCCCATGTGATTCCCACGTGATTGACACGTGATTCCCACCTTATTCCCACGTGATTCCCAAGGGATTGAAATGTCATTCCCACATGATTGCCACGTGATTCAAACTTGATTGACATGTGTTTCCCACGTGACTGACACGTGATTCCCACGAGATTCCCACGTGATTCCCACTTAATTCCCACGTGATTCCCACGTGACTCCCACGTGATTCCCACGTGATTGACGCATGATTACCTCGTGATTCCCACGTGATTGACACGTGATTCCCACGTGATTATAACGTGATTCCCATGTGATTCCCAAGTGATTGACACGTGATTCCCACGTGCTTCCCACGTGATTCCCACGTTATTCCCAAGTGATTGACACATGATTCCAACGTGATTCCCAAGTGATTCCCACGTGATTGACACGTGATTCCCACGTGATTGACACGTGATTCCCACGTGATTCCTACGTGATTGACACGTCATTTCCACGTGATTCCCATGTGATTCCCACGTGATTAACACGTGATTCCCAGGGGATTCCCAAATGATTGTCACGTGATTCCCACGTATTCCCACGTGATTCACACGTGATTCACACGTAATTCCATCGTGATTGACACGTGATTCCCACATGATTCCCACGTTATTGACACGTGATTCGAACCTGATTCCCACGTGATTACCACGTGATTCCCATATGATTCCCACGTGATTCCCATGTGATTCCCACGTGATTAACACGTGATTCCCAGGGGATTCCCAAATGATTGTCACGTGATTCCCACGTGATTCCCACATGATTCCCACGTTATTGACACGTGATTCGAACCTGATTCCCACTTGATTCCCACGTGATTCCATCATGATTCCCACCTGATTCCCACGGGTTTGAAACGTGTTTCCCACGTGATTGAAACGTGATTCCCACGTGATTCAAAAGTGATTCCCACGTGATTCCAATATGATTGACACGTGATTCCAAATGATTCCCTTGTGATACCCATGTGATGCCCACGTGATTGACACGTGATTCCCACATGATTCCCACGTGATTGACACGTTATTCCCTCGTGATTCCTACGTGATTACGTGATTCCCACGTTATTCCCACGTGACTCCCATGTGATTCCCATGTGATTTACGCATGATTCCCACGTGATTCCCACGTGATTCCCACGTGATTCCCACGTGATTGACACGTGATTCCCACCTTATTCCCACGTGATTCCCACGGGATTGACTCGTGATTCCCACGTGATTCCCACGTGATTGATATGTCATTCCCACGTGATTCCCACGTGATTGACACGTGATTCCCACGTGATTCCCACATGATTCCCACGTGATTCCCAAATGATTCCCACGTGATGTCCACGTGATGCCCACGTGATTGACACGTGATTCCCACATGATTCCCACGTGATTGAAACGTGATTCCAGCGTGATTCCCACGTGATTGGCGTGGGATTCCCATGTGATTACCACGTGACTCCCACGTGATTCCCACGTGATAGACACGTGATTCCCACGTGATTCCCACGTGACAACAACGTGATTCCCACGTAACTGACATGTGATTCCTATGTGATTCCCACATGATTGACTCGTGATTCCCATATGATTCCCACGTGATTCCAACATGATTGACACGTGATTCCCACGTGATTCCCACGTGATTGACACGTGATTCACACGTGATTGACACGTGATTCACACGTGATTGACACGTGATTCCCACGTGATTCCCACGTGATTCCCACGTGATTGGCACGAGATTCCGACGTACTTCCCACGTGATTCAAACATGATTGACACGTGATTCCCACGTGACTCCCAAGTGATTGACACGTGATTCCCACGTGATTCCCACGTGATTGGCACGAGATTCCGACGTAATTCCCACGTGATTCCCACGTGATTGACACGTAATTCCCACGTGTTTCCCACGTGATTGACGCGTGATTCCCACGTGATTCCCACGTGATTGACACGTGATTCCCATGTGATTCCCACGTGATTCTCACGTAATTCCCACGTGATTGACACGTGATTCCCACGTGATTATCATGTGATTCCCATATGATTCCCAAGAGATTGACACGTGATTCACACGTGCTTCCCACGTGATTCCCACGTTATTCCCAAGTGATTGACACATGATTCCAACGTGATTCCCAAGTGATTCCCTCGTGATTGACACGTGATTCCCACGTGATTCAAAAGTGATTCCCACGTGATTCCAACGTGATTGACACGTGATTCCCAAATGATTCCCGTGTGATACCCATGTGATGCCCACGTGATTGACACGTGATTCCTACGTGATTCCCTCGTGATTGACATGTGATTCCCGCATGATTCCCACGTGATTGACACGTTATTCCCACGTGATTCCTACTTGATTACCACGTGATTCCCGCATTATTCCCACGTGACTCCCATGTGATTCCCACGTGATTGATGCATGATTCCCACGTGATTTCCAAGTGATTCCTACGTGATTCCCACGTGATTGACACGTGATTCCCAACTTATTCCCACGTGATTCCCACGGGATTGACTAATGATTCCCACGTGATTCCCACGTGATTGACACGTGATGTCCACGTGATTCCCACTTGATTCTCACATGACTGACACGTGATTGACACGTGATTCCCACGTGATTAACACGTTATTCCCACGTGATACCTACGTGATTGCCACGTGATTCCCACGTTATTCCCACGTGACTCCCATGTGATTTCCACGTGATTTACGCATGATTCCCACGTGATTCCCACGTGATTCCCACGTGATTCCCACGTGATTGACACGTGATTCCCACCTTATTCCCACGTGATTCTCACGGGATTGACTCGTGATTCCCACGTGATTCCCACGTGATTGATATGTCATTCCCACGTGATTCCCACGTGATTGACACGTGATTCCCACGTGATTCCCACATGATTCCCACGTGATTCCCAAATGATTCCCACGTGATGTCCACGTGATGCCCACGTGATTGACACGTGATTCCCACATGATTCCCACGTGATTGAAACGTGATTCCAGCGTGATTCCCACGTGATTGGCGCGGGATTCCCATGTGATTCCCACGTGACTCCCACGTGATTCCCACGTGATAGACACGTGATTCCCACGTGATTCCCACGTGACAACAACGTGATTCCCACGTAACTGACATGTGATTCCTATGTGATTCCCACGTGATTGACTCGTGATTCCCATATGATTCCCACGTGATTCCAACATGATTGACACGTGATTCCCACGTGATTCCCACATGATTGACATGTGATTCCCACGTGATTGACACGTGATTCCCAACTTATTCCCACATGATTCCCACGGGATTGACTAATGATTCCCACGTGATTCCCACGTGATTGACACGTGATGTCCACGTGATTCCCACTTGATTCTCACATGACTGACACGTGATTGACACGTGATTCCCACGTGATTCCCACATGATTCCCACGTGATTCCCAAATGATTCCCACGTGTTGTCCACGTGATGCCCACGTGATTGACACGTGATTCCCACATGATTCCCACGTGATTGAAACGTGATTCCAGCGTGATTCCCACGTGATTGGCGCGTGATTCCCATGTGATTCCCACGTGATTCCCACGTGATTCCCACGTGACTCCCACGTGATTCCCACGTGATAGACACGTGATTCCCACGTGATTCCCACATGATTCCCACGTGATTCCCAAATGATTCCCACGTGTTGTCCACGTGATGCCCACGTGATTGACACGAGATTCCCACATGATTCCCACGTGATTGAAACGTGATTCCAGCGTGATTCCCATGTGATTGGCGCGTGATTCCCATGTGATTCCCACGTGACTCCCACGTGATTCCCACGTGATAGACACGTGATTCCCACGTGATTCCCACGTGACAACAACGTGATTCCCACGTAATTGACATGTGATTCCGACGTGATTCCCACGTGATTGACTCGTGATTCCCATATGATTCCCACGTGATTCCAACATGATTGACACGTGATTCCCATGAGATTCCCACGTGATTGACACGTGATTCCCACGTGATTGACACGTGATTCACACGTGATTTACACGTGATTCCCACGTGATTCAAAAGTGATTCCGACGTGATTCCAACGTGATTTACAAGTGATTCCCAAATGATTCCCGTGTGATACACATGTGATGCCCACCTGACTGACAAGTGATTCCTACGTGATTCCCTCGTGATTGACACGTTATTCCCATGTGACTCCTACGTGATTACCACGTGATTCCCACGTTATTCCCAAGTGACTCCCATGTGATTCCCACGTGATTGACGCATGATTCCCCCATGACTCCCACGTGATTGACTCATGATTCCCACGTGATTCCCAAGTGATTCCCACGTGATTCCCACGGGATTGACACGTGATTCCCACGTGATTCCCACGTGATTGACACATGATTCCCACGTGACTCCAACGTGATTCCCACGTAATTGTCATGTGATTCCCACGTGATTCCCACATGATTGACTCGTGATTCCCATATGATTCCCACGTGATTCCAACGTGATTGACACGTAATTCCCACGTGATTCCCACGTGATTGACACGTGATTTCCACGTGATTCCCACTTGATTCTCACATGATTGACACGTGATTGACACGTGATTCCCACGTGAATCCCACGTGATTCCCATGTGATTCCCACGTGATTGACACGTGATTCCCACCTTATTCCCACGTGATTCCCAAGGGATTGAAATGTCATTCCCACATGATTGCCACGTGATTCAAACTTGATTGACATGTGTTTCCCACGTGACTGACACGTGATTCCCACGAGATTCCCACGTGATTCCCACTTAATTCCCACGTGATTCCCACGTGACTCCCACGTGATTCCCACGTGATTGACGCATGATTCCCTCGTGATTCCCACGTGATTGACACGTGATTCCCACGTGATTATAACGTGATTCCCATGTGATTCCCAAGTGATTGACACGTGATTCCCACGTGCTTCCCACGTGATTCCCACGTTATTCCCAAGTGATTGACACATGATTCCAACGTGATTCCCAAGTGATTCCCACGTGATTGACACGTGATTCCCACGTGATTGACACGTGATTCCCACGTGATTCCTACGTGATTGACACGTCATTTCCACGTGATTCCCATGTGATTCCCACGTGATTAACACGTGATTCCCAGGGGATTCCCAAATGATTGTCACGTGATTCCCACGTATTCCCACGTGATTCACACGTGATTCACACGTAATTCCATCGTGATTGACACGTGATTCCCACATGATTCCCACGTTATTGACACGTGATTCGAACCTGATTCCCACGTGATTACCACGTGATTCCCATATGATTCCCACGTGATTCCCATGTGATTCCCACGTGATTAACACGTGATTCCCAGGGGATTCCCAAATGATTGTCACGTGATTCCCACGTGATTCCCACGTGATTCACACGTGATTCACACGTAATTCCATCGTGATTGACACGTGATTCCCACATGATTCCCACGTTATTGACACGTGATTCGAACCTGATTCCCACTTGATTCCCACGTGATTCCATCATGATTCCCACCTGATTCCCACGGGATTGAAACGTGTTTACCACGTGATTGAAACGTGATTCCCACGTGATTCAAAAGTGATTCCCACGTGATTCCAATATGATTGACACGTGATTCCAAATGATTCCCTTGTGATACCCATGTGATGCCCACGTGATTGACACGTGATTCCCACATAATTCCCACGTGATTGACACGTTATTCCCTCGTGATTCCTACGTGATTACGTGATTCCCACGTTATTCCCACGTGACTCCCATGTGATTCCCACGTGATTTACGCATGATCCCCACGTGATTCCCACGTGATTCCCACGTGATTCCCACGTGATTGACACGTGATTCCCACCTTATTCCCACGTGATTCCCACGGGATTGACTCGTGATTCCCACGTGATTCCCACGTGATTGATATGTCATTCCCACGTGATTCCCACGTGATTGACACGTGATTCCCACGTGATTCCCACATGATTCCCACGTGATTCCCAAATGATTCCCACGTGATGTCCACGTGATTCCCACGTGATTGACACGTGATTCACACGTGATTGACACGTGATTCACACGTGATTGACACGTGATTCCCACGTGATTCCCACGTGATTCCCACGTGATTGGCACGAGATTCCGACGTACTTCCCACGTGATTCAAACGTGATTGACACGTAATTCCCACGTGACTCCCAAGTGATTGACACGTGATTCCCACGTGATTCCCACGTGATTGGCACGAGATTCCGACGTAATTCCCACGTGATTCCCACGTGATTGACACGTAATTCCCACGTGTTTCCCACGTGATTGACGCGTGATTCCCACGTGATTCCCACGTGATTGACACGTGATTCCCACGTGATTCCCACGTGATTCTCACGTAATTCCCACGTGATTGACACGTGATTCCCACGTGATTATCACGTGATTCCCATATGATTCCCAAGAGATTGACACGTGATTCACACGTGCTTCCCACGTGATTCCCACGTTATTCCCAAGTGATTGACACATGATTCCAACGTGATTCCCAAGTGATTCCCTCGTGATTGACACGTGATTCCCACGTGATTCAAAAGTGATTCCCACGTGATTCCAACGTGATTGACACGTGATTCCCAAATGATTCCCGTGTGATACCCATGTGACGCCCACGTGATTGACACGTGATTCCTACGTGATTCCCTCGTGATTGACATGTGATTCCCGCATGATTCCCACGTGATTGACACGTTATTCCCACGTGATTCCTACTTGATTACCACGTGATTCCCGCATTATTCCCACGTGACTCCCATGTGATTCCCACGTGATTGATGCATGATTCCCACGTGATTTCCAAGTGATTCCTACGTGATTCCCACGTGATTGACACGTGATTCCCAACTTATTCCCACGTGATTCCCACGGGATTGACTCATGATTCCCACGTGATTCCCACGTGATTGACACGTGATGTCCACGTGATTCCCACTTGATTCTCACATGACTGACACGTGATTGACACGTGATTCCCACGTGATTAACACGTTATTCCCACGTGATACCTACGTGATTACCACGTGATTCCCACGTTATTCCCACGTGACTCCCATGTGATTCCCACGTGATTTACGCATGATTCCCACGTGATTCCCACGTGATTCCCACGTGATTCCCACATGATTGACACGTGATTCCCACCTTATTCCCACGTGATTCCCACGGGATTGACTCGTGATTCCCACGTGATTCCCACGTGATTGATATGTCATTCCCACGTGATTCCCACGTGATTGACACGTGATTCCCACGTGATTCCCACATGATTCCCACGTGATTCCCAAATGATTCCCACGTGATGTCCACGTGATGCCCACGTGATTGACACGTGATTCCCACATGATTCCCACGTGATTGAAACGTGATTCCAGCGTGATTCCCACGTGATTGGCGCGGGATTCACATGTGATTCCCACGTGACTCCCACGTGATTCCCACGTGATAGACACGTGATTCCCACGTGATTCCCACGTGACAACAACGTGATTCCCACGTAACTGACATGTGATTCCTATGTGATTCCCACGTGATTGACTCGTGATTCCCATATGATTCCCACGTGATTCCAACATGATGACACGTGATTCCCACATGATTGACACGTGATTCCCACGTGATTGACACGTGATTCCCAACTTATTCCCACATGATTCCCACGGGATTGACTAATGATTCCCACGTGATTCCCACGTGATTGACACGTGATGTCCACGTGATTCCCACTTGATTCTCACATGACTGACACGTGATTGACACGTGATTCCCACGTGATTCCCACATGATTCCCACGTGATTCCCAAATGATTCCCACGTGTTGTCCACGTGATGCCCACGTGATTGACACGTGATTCCCACATGATTCCCACGTGATTGAAACGTGATTCCAGCGTGATTCCCACGTGATTGGCGCGTGATTCCCATGTGATTCCCACGTGATTCCCACGTGATTCCCACGTGACTCCCACGTGATTCCCACGTGATAGACACGTGATTCCCACGTGATTCCCTCGTGACAACAACGTGATTCCCACGTAATTGACATGTGATTCCGACGTGATTCCCACGTGATTGACTCGTGATTCCCATATGATTCCCACGTGATTCCAACATGATTGACACATGATTCCCATGAGATTCCCACGTGATTGACACGTGATTCC